>NC_091132.1:86437105-86499605 GCF_040183065.1 Periplaneta americana | reverse complement strand
CATCTGAAATGTGGATATGAGAAGAATGGAACGTGTGAAATGGACAGAATAAGAAATGAAAATGTGTTGGAAAGGGTGAGTGAAGAAAGAATGATACTGAAACTGATCAGGAAGAGAAAAAGGAAATAAAATTGGCTGGGTTACTGGCTGAGAAGAAACTGCCTACTGAAGGATGCACTTGAAGGAATGGTGAACGGGAGAAGAGTTCGGGACAGAATAAGATGTCAGATGATAAACGGCATTAAGATATATGGATCATATGCGGGGACAAAGAGGAAGGCAGAAAATGGGAAAGATTGGAGAAGACTGGCTTTGCAGTGAGAGACCTGCCCTTGGGTAGAACACTATGAATGAGTGAATTATTTTTCACTAAATATCATTCTCTTCCATCTCTGTTTTTCTTTCTATTTTTTTTAAATAACTTTGTTTCTTTCTTCTTTTGTTGTTCTTTTCTTGTTACAACATAGCTTCCATAATGTTTTGCATCTTTCTTTATGTAAGTAAAGTTTCATTCATTGCTTTTATAATTCTTCTAACCATTTACAATCTACTATCTAGATGATGTCTAAAGGACTTTTATACAACTGTTAGGGTTCATTCTAAATCCATATTTGAGTACACACATATACATACATATATGAAGGGTTCAGAGCCATAGTGGGCCAAGCGCCATTTATTAAAAACAGAGAAAGCAAGGGATAAAGTAAAGTGAATACAATAATTTAATTTAGATTGACATATAATTTAGTTTTAATGTGGACACTTTATATTATTGCTATATGTTTCATCGAATTATGGTAAGCACTTAATTTTAACTCTTGTTTTCTCCGTCTTTAATGTATGGCGCTTGGCCCACTATGGCTCTGATCCCTTCTTATACAAACAATGTAATTCTTGTGACATAAAATGGTATGCCTCTGGGCCTCCACCTAGAAAAACACAGAAAATCAATTTCATTACGAACATTATTCCCAAGGTGAGATTGGAACGTATGAAGCCTCTTCCTCAACAACCTTCTTCATATTTTACAAATGGCTCCAGCCATATAAATTGTTCCTCTTTTTGTTTCTTACTTCTCGGCAGTAATAACCGGGTGCTCCAGCCTTGATTTGAACTCGAACCTTTTAGTAATTAGCCGTTAAAACCTACCACGACAATCAAGAGTATAGCAATTAAAGTCGTAAGAGCGAGCTGTGAGCTGTAATAGCTGCTAGACATGCACTGCTCACTCTGCGGGGATCCCAGCTTCTCAGGGGGTCCATTTAGCGTTCGGAGCGTTTCCAAAAACCCGTTCCAAATTGTGAGACGTCAAATCACTAGATACATAATCTGATATGTGTACATATTAAATTATTTATACTCGTATATATACGTCAGCAAAATTATACACTTCATTTATTGAGAATTTAGTATCACAGAAGAGTTATTCTTTTATTTATTTTCGTACCATTGGATTAACGAGCTGCTTCCAGAAGCATTCGCAACAACAACATCCATAATGATGCTGTAAAAATAGAGTTGAAAATGTTTAATCATAATTAAAAATGCAAGAACATAAAAAGAACGACGTGAATATTTCTTATTATTAGGCACACCAAGCATTGCTCTACAAGTCATTAAGAACAAGCTCAGTACATTCTCCTCGTAAAGTCATGGGCCATTCTTGTACGTAGGAGTCTCTTTATATGAGAGTAAGGTTAATATTAACCTTTAGAAGCCGGAAGACTTGTACCACTATTGTACGCAAATTTCTAACTCTAAATCAGAAGTTCGTATAGGCCTACCTGCATAATCGGGTAAATTCGTGTTGGGTTCCTTAGCCGAGCAGCTTAAGACGCACAAGATAATTATGTCCGGCCAGCATATCGTACTTAAGACCGCAAGTTCGCGTCCCGGCCACTGCAGTCAATTGAGCTTGTGGTAAAGGATGAAAAGGGTCCATGTAAAATAGTCGGTGTAATGGTAAGCATGGAACCTGACGGAGTTTCAGTTGACTGCAGTTGAAATGATTTTGCTCCTTATTTAAGAGAAAAAATATTACAAGCAATGTCCTTAATGTTTTATAAAATTAAAGAATATGAACGTATTTTATATGCAGGGTGTTAAAAAAAGTAGCCAATATTTTAGGAGGTGATAGCATGCATCAAAACAAGAAAATAATGTCTAATAAACATGGGTCCTACAACACATACTTTCTGTGACCTGAACACTTGTTCACAGGAGGTGCTCAATGTGACGTCCATTCATGGCAATGCATTTCCCTGCCCTACAATACAGCAGGCTACCAGAAAATCATACCGTAGTTGACACCTTTGACATGGACTAATGATACGTCGTAAAGAATGCTGAAAACAAAAGTCTGGTTGCGGATATGAGCGGGGTTCAGCAGAGAATTTTGTGAATTTTCGTAATCAGCATGTGTGGGCTGTTGAAAATCTCCATTCAGTTGAAGAAACAAGGCATCAGCACCGATTCTCAATCAACGTATGGGCAGGAGTTCTTGGTGATAGATTAATAGGGCCATACGTGCTAACACAGAGACTTTCAGGACTTTCTTATTAACGTATTGCCTGCCTTGCTGGAGAATGTGCCGTGTCAGCAGAGACTACAGATTGGTTCATGCACGATGGCGCAGCAGTACATTTTCTCCGCAGTGTGTGTGAACACCTGACATTGACATTTCAGGACCGCTGGATTGGTCGGGGAAGTCCCACACCTTGGCTTGCTCGTTCCCCAAACCTAAATCCCCTAGACTCTTGATTATGGGGACACATAAAGGAACCAGGTCAATTTCAAGGGTAGAGGAATGCATTGCCGTGAATGGACGTCAGATTGAGCACCTCCTATGAACAAGTGTTAAAATCTCAGAGAGTATGTGTTGTAGGACTCGTTTATTAGACATTATTTTCTTGTTTTGATGCAGACTAGCACCTCCTAAAATATTGGATACTTTTTTTTAACATCCTTTATAATATACAACTTATAACATCCATAATGATGCTGTAAAAAAGAGTTGGACATGTTTAATCATATTTATAAATGCAGGAACAAAAAAAGAACGACGTGAAATTTTCTTACTATTGGGCACATCAAGCATTGCTCTGCAAGTCATGAACAAGGGGTAGCTGAGCCGTTCAGAGCAGAAGTGGTGTAAGTCAAAATTGGGTAATGAGGGTTAAAGTAAATATTCTGTAAAATACAGCGCAAAGTAGCAATTAATATGTTCTTCGTGCTATTCACTGACTACTAACAGTTAAAATAATTTGAATATTAATTGCTACTTTGCGCTGTATTTTACAGAACGTTTACTTTAACCCTCATTACCCATTTTTGACTTACACCACTTCTGCTCTCAACGGCTCAGCTAATGGAAGACTTATACATTGACGGCAAGATGAACGCAGAGACGGTACCGAAAGAACTGAAACAAATCATCTTAGGAAATTTAGAATTTCTTGGAGTGAAGCATCGCCAACTATTAGATTGAATTTCTTACTGACGAACAATAATTTGACCTCGGTGAATCGCTTTTGAAAACAAATACAGTGGTATTTTTAAGCTTCGCAATAGATTGCTAGTAGATCGCATATCTGCAACAATCATTGCTCTGCCTATGAATCATGACTTAGTTATTCTTGGTAGGTAGCCAACAGTATTTATCTCATAGCAGTTCGAAGTGATTTCGTGCACCGAGCATAACTGGGACCTCCTTGAAAAGTTCGAATTTACATGAAGTTCTCGTGGACTTATAAGATAATATTACAGTTAAATTAACTAAAATCGAGTATGTTGCTTAGTGAATTGTTCGAAGACAGGTCTGAACCTCACAAGTAATACCAACATGGCATCACTTATGAGGCAACTAGGCAGGAGATGATGGGGTAGGGTGGCCAGTTCCTTTCCCTTTTCATTGCATACATCGCTGACTAGCTACATATTACAATAGTCAGACTTCAGATGTAGCCTATACAAACAATTGTTCTTCCTCTGACACATATCGTGAAGTGAGATATACTACCTAATCATAGGCCTAATTAGACCTCGGATTTTAGGTTTTATGCCTATATTTTCTGAAGGAATGAATAAAAACCAATGATGTAGGTAGACTTTACGCCAATGATAAGTTGTTGTTGTTGTTATCTAATGCTGGGCTTTGGCAACGAAACCATTAGCGTTCTTGCTCTCCAATACTTCTCTGTGGTGGATCCATCAGGTAGAACATCACAGGTTTGTAGATGATCTTCAGTCATTTTTTTCTTCTTTGTTGCATGGAGGGCAATTTGGATTTGTGTAAATTCCTATTTTATTCAAGTTTTTGGCCAAATAATCGTGTTCTGTAAGCAGTCTGAATTTTGCTACTGCAGAGTTACGTGGGATTTCTGGAATAATTTATTTTTTTTTTATTAAAATGCTCCATTTTTTATCTTTGGCTTTGGTACATAGTGCTTGGTTTTGCTTGATTTTATATTTATTTTTAATTAGTCTTTTGATGGATGTAAAAAGTAGGCTTGTATTTGTATTCTGAATTAAATTGGATCCTTTTTTGGCAAGAAAGTCAGCAGTTTCATTTCCAGCAATTCCCCAATGTGCAGGTATCCGTTGCAATTGAATTCTTTTCTGTAATTTTTGAAGTTGTTGGATCATTTTGTGACATTCTTTAATTTGGATTGACATCATTTTACATGAATTTATTGCATATAATGCTGCTTTAGAATCAGAGAGAATGACAGCATTTTGAAATTTATCTATTCTGTACAATAGGTGTTTGAGTGAGATATGAATAGCCATTATTTCCGCATCAAAATTTGTTGTATGATATCCTGCTGGTTGATAAAATGAGAATAACGCACACGTAATTCCTGATCCTGAGTTGTTATCGATAGTAGACCCATCTGTGTAGATATGTAACCATTCTTCTGGTGGGTATCTATTGTTCACAGCTTCTAATGCTAGCGCTTTTAGTACAGGTCACAGAATAAAGAAGATACAGTAGAGACAACTCTTGTCGGCACCTTTGATGTTGTTGGTACTAAAATCAAGCTCAGAGAGGTCTAGTTCTCAATGAATCCAATCATGTCGCTACTATCGGCAGAGCTAACAGCTGATTTTAGCGATCAGCTGTTCAGACATGCTAAATTTTCAGATGAAACTTTGTATTAACTTTTGTAATTATTCGTTTGTTCTGTAGTGATATTTGTGTCTTATTATGTAGGTCTAATGGAAATTCACTTTTTCTTTTCAAAATACATATAAAATTGCAGTGTTTATGATTGAAGTAAAACATACTATTAGCGAAGTGCTTACCGTTTTATTCTGTTTCTTCATATCCATTGCATTTCATCTTGGATCACAATATGTTGTAAAATACATACATCAGGGAAACATTTAATAAATGAACAAGAATTCGAGGTAACCTGTTATAATTAAAAATGTTTTCACTATATATGTAGGCTACTAATTGTAGGCCTAACTACCTAGGCGTACAAAGAGGGCCTAATAATTATCTACTGCAATTTTTATCACATAACTACGTACGTAATCCTTAAATCATTATGGATTGCTGCACTTGGTGGACAATGCTTAACTGGCAACAGTTAAATCCCGGTAACTTCTTTCACTTTTTCTTTGCTGTAATAGGCTACGTTTGAATTACAATATTCTTACCTTCTTCCATTTTCGTAAAAAATATATTGCAGTAACAACACATTTGAATTAACAAATTCTTACCTTCTTCCATTCTCGTAAAGGATTTTTTGTAGTGAGTAATACAAATTCTTAACTCCATTGCTAGACACATGAGCCTACACCAAACCCTAATTACGTCTTATAATTTTGTAATAGTCGAACTCAGAAAATAATTCTCTAGTAAAGTTGGCTTATTACTATGGGAAAAAATCATTATGTATGTAAATTTTGACATTTTTTAACTCCATACGTATACTAATTACTTATCTCTGTACAAGCCTCGACTCAGGAAATAATGCATTCACGGAGTTCAAACTACGGCATGTCACTACACGGGCAAGGGTCATTGCTCATATGAATTTTTGTACCTTTTCAATCGCTCTTTCATAGGTAGATCCAAGAGCTAGCTGTACACCAATGTAATCGGGTAATTATTATGTAGCGGAGGTTATGTTTTCTTTCACTTATTTAGAGACATTCTAATCAACCGATACAGTTAGAAATTTTAATGTGTATGTTGATTCCAATTTGGAAACCAAAATCAATATCAATGTACAAAATATTACTGTCAATATAATAGGAATAATCATGTAGGCCTAAGTATAACGTTACTGGTATGAAATAATATCCATCACTATTATGTTATTAGCTAGTCAACAAAATTTTATTATATCCATTGTTGACGTAACCTCATCGAAACGAATATCACGATCTATGTAGCTAATGATTCAATATTACGTTACTAACATAAGCATCTACCAGTGACTTTAAAATTAGCGTCAATTAGTGAATATTTTCATGATATTTACATATGGAAGTAATAATTATTACGATTATGTTGCCATTCCTTTGCCTCATGTCTTTCAAATTGTTAAAAGATGAGTAATAAATCTTTTCAGTTAATATTAAATTATGCCAGCCTGTCGTAGATGGAGAACCATCTGGTGGAGGTTCCAGACAATACACCCGGTTTCGTGACATGCGCACTCAGAATTTGTTCCCGCGAAATGGGCTAGTTGACCTTACTGTATCTTCTTTATGCTGTGTACTGGTTTGGAAGTTTAACCCTTAAATTGGCAAAACTTCATTTCTCACACTAGTTTATTAAACCGTGTCGGAATGTAAAGAAAACAACTATCTCAATGTCCATATTTTATATGTCGTACAATATTATAGTATTGTGAAATTTAATTTTTTTTCTATTTTACTATTAAAATTATAGGATATAGCCTATTAACCTGTTACATCCTATAGGATACTTTGCGAATTTAAGGGTTAACTGCCTATTTTACCCATTAGTACCTATTTTGTTTTTGAGCCTAAAATTGCCAAAATTAAATATTTCCGAAAATATTCAGAATTTTTTAATTTTCAGGAAAAATACAAAGTTAAGTTGTAATCTCAGACTTTTTTAATTTATTGAATTATTTTGTTTAACAAATGCTAATCTCTGTCATACGAGGTGTGTTCAGAAATATGGAAGCTTTGGTCGACAAAAATACATATATCCATACACAATATATTTACTCTAATCTCCTTTCAAAGTAGTCCCCTTGGTAATGCACAATAGGGTGGAGTGAAAAGTATAGGGAAAATTTTTTTTGTTGACTTTCAAATCGGCAGGATGTGCGAAAGTTGTGTATTGATATAGTTATTATTCATTCAAAATCTCAAATTTCTATCTCAATTCTTTGATGCGCCCCAAGAGCTGTGAAGTATAGAACAAATATCGGAACATCAAACTGCTAAACTATTTTTATAATAATCTACAAATTATTATTTCAAAGCATATTTCAAGTCAATTTAAACGTCTGATACATACACTTCACTTACAAATATTAATATGGGTAATTACAACTAAAATACTCGCTTAAAAAAAAAGAAAAGAATTCTTCAATTTTAATGAAATAATTATTTACTTATGACAGCCCTTGGACAAACGTGCATATTAGAAATGAGTATGTGAATATATTATACCATATTTAGTTAGTGATACAATTTGTGTAATGTTTTTCAACTTATTTTCCAAATTTCAAGGAGTATATTCAGACTTTGTATTGAATGATTTCATTAGTTAATTTGATTGTATTCCTGTATTTCCCACAGACACTTTTGGATGTTTCTGTTATAAGGTGAACATAAGTCTCAGTCGCTCGAGTGTGACGTGAAAATTTGAGTATGTCAATATTCATCTCCTGTCTTCTACATTCTTTGTTACTGGTGGTTCGTGTCTCTGTGTTTCTTGCCAGTGAATGAGTTCTGTGTAATCCTTAGCTTAAAAATTCACTTCTGTAACACGAAACATTCTTACCCTTGAAAAATAATTCGGAGAATGTCTTGCTGCTATAATTGTTCTGAGTGCTAGCTGCTGAATGTCTCTTCTCTCATCAGTTATCATCAATAAAAGAAACTTTTCAGAATGAGCAAAGATGCTTTTTCTCTAAATAACTGGATTAATAATGAATGGTCTTTATTTCTTTAGGTAAATATCGAGATAGATTTATCAATTCCCAGAGGTGACGTGAACCTTCTGTTGACTTTGGTTTCATTTTAATGGAAAACCAGACTGGTACATATACTTTAATAACATATGTTGTAAGTATTATGCGTTTCTCAGAAGGTTTTTCTGTACTGAAAGTTACCTGGTTGAGGGTTTTTCCGGGGGTTTCCCTCAACCCAATATGAGCAAATGCTGGGCAACTTTCGGTGTTGGACCCCGGTTTCATTTCACCGGCATTACCACTTCATCTCATTCAGACGCTAAATAAACAGAGATGTTGATAGAGCGTCGTAAAATAACCTACTAAAATATTTAAAAAATCTTCCTTTCTCTGTGTGCTTTACTATGATCGATGACATTACTTGTCTCACCATCATATCAAACACCAATGTCTTGCAAAAGACCACTAGCAATAGAGGCAGCTGCTCGATCTGAAAGGCCACGCCTTGCCATCTTTGGAAGATGCAATGTCATTTGATTTTTCTTTATTCTGGTTATTGGTTTAATTCTACTTTTATTTCCTTCCCTATCTTCTAATCCTGAATTGCTTTCAGATGCAATACTTATCGGATATTCTGTTGACACACCTCTAGTGTCCTTTGTTCCTTCACCTTTCGTTCCTCATTTTTCTTAATATTCTGGATCATTTTAAGGTCAATATCATCAATTACCATTTTCCTCATGGTTCTCTGGTCAACAATGAACTCTCGCTCATCACTTAGAATCTTCTTGCCTTTTGGGCACTTGCATTTTGAAAAGTCTGTACATTTGCAAAAGGCAATATGGAATAATTGTGAATTAGTAGTTTTGCAGTAGTTTTTAACTTTAGTTTTGTAATTCGTATCACTTTCTCTACCTCTGAATGGTTTCAATATGTTTCTGTATTTACTGTGGAACTGAGTGATGTTTCAACTACACGTTTGTGAGAAATGTGAGGAATAGATGCTTTCCTCCACACCTTCTCAACATCTACGGAAACTATTCAATTTCTGCAATATCACTGATGTTTGGTTCTTTTGAATGAATATCGAGTTTCATGTTCCATCTCACAGTTGATAGTTCCTCAGTACATCAGCACTGGTGGGAAGAACATTTTCTGATATTTTTTCTAGAGTGTCAGATATTGGGCATTCTGTTGTGCTCCTTGTACTTGGGGTACCCTTACTCCTTTCCAATATCTCTCTATGACTGTGATCCATATCCTCTCTCAAACTGAAAATGAGATAATATTATCAATTAAGTAATAAGAATAAAACAAAATCTCATTTTCTTATTTTTAACTGTAAGGAAATTTTCGAAGTCTCTGGGGCGCATCTAAATATTAAAATAAATCCAAAAAATTTCGTACACGATCATTTGACATTAAATGACAACTTTTGAGAGCCATGACGAATTTAAATTCTTAAATTAATTTTTTCACTCCACACTAATGCACACACTTCTCTCAGCGGTCCCGCCAGTGTTGGAAGCACTTCTGGAACGTACAGTATCTTTTGGAATGGGTTCAGTTAGGCTGTTGCGATACGTATAATGTCTTATCTTGATTCAAATCGGGTCCCTTTCAGCGGCATTTTCAACTTGGTGAATAACCAAACATCACTTTCTTCAACCTCTCTTCCTCCTGAACCTGTAATCACTCGTTGGGGAACCTGGACTGATGCAGTAGTGTATTATGCTGGACAGTTAGAAAAGGTTTCCGGTGTGGTGAATCCATTGCCAGAAGACAGTGCGACATGTGTGAAAGCTGTGAAAGAACTGTTGCAGGATAGCACCTTGAAGAGGGATATTGTTTACATCCAATCAAATTTTTCATTTCTGTCTCAGTATAACGAAACTTGAAACAAAGGTGAAATCCCTTCAGGAACAAATTCCAATCATTAAGGAAGCAGAAACTAAAGTAAAAAGTGCAACAGGGAGGGTTAGCGACAAGGTTAGGGATAAATGGAGTAATGTATTAAGAAAAAATACTGTATTTTCAATTCTGAATAGCGTATGTGATGTTACGAATAGGGAGAATGTAGATCTGCCGGAACAAATAAGCATGGAAAATACAGGCAAGTTTAAATACGCACCTATTACGTCAGTGTCAGTTGAAAGGGCTTTTTCAGCTTACAAAATGATTCTTTCAGATAAATGGAGTTTAACACCTGAAAATCTAGAAAAAATAGTTATGATGTATTCCAATGTCAACTATGAATAGGAGCACCAGGAGAATGAGAGCATCGAGATAATTTAAAAACATGACAATAATTTTACCCTGTGGTCAAGAAATAGATTTACTGTAGTTAATCAACTTTATTTCTTTTGTTAATTTCATGTTTCTTACATCCATCTTGCTGTTAATGATAGTGATATTATGTGGTATTAGGCCTACACATTTTTAAAATCCTAAAATAATATTTTTAAAACCTATTTTAAAGTTCTTAAAGCCTATTTTAGGTGCCTAAATGTACCATTTTAGAGCCTAATAATCCGAGGTCTAGTAATGATACATGTACATATCAGCCAGAACCTCAATCAGAGGTAAAAATCGAGTAACGATATTGAATAAACTTAGCTACGTAAGATATAATAGTACATTATGCAACGAGCCTATAATGGTAGTAATTAAGATGCAAGTATGATTGTTTATGAAACGAGCGCTTGCGCTCGTTTCATAATTTTCATACGAGCGTCTTAATTGCCATTATAGGCAAGTTTCATACGACTTTTTATGCTCGACCATATTTCTAACTTGAAATTATTCAAAATTATGGTTATGTGCGAACTGACCTGAATTGTGAGATGTGCGCATACGCGAAAGTATTGATTTTTTCCGAGGCCGAATTTCATTGACCTTGGCACAGAATAAGATTAACATTACTCTGATATAACCTGAAAATTGATTTAGAATTGAAAAACGAGATGACAAATTGAATTTATTTGACTATTATTTACAATTAACTCTAATTATTGTAGTAACAGTATTGGATTTCCAGCCTCCTTGACTTTTCGCTAATTCTCTTTCGATTGCATATCCGAGAATAATCGATACTTGCGGTTTTATAACGGTACAAAGCTAACTTGTCATTGGCTGAACACCTGTACTTTAATGAGTAGGTGTACTTTAATGACATGCATTAAAGGACTGCTACCAGGTGTATAATTACTACATTTCGGCATGGTCGAGCATAAACATAATTAACTTATTACCCATAATAGCATATGTTAGTCTTAATGTGTAATATTTTGTGTGTCATATAAAATATTATACATTAAGATTAACATGTGAGAAAATAGTTCTGTTCTTTCTCTTGTAAAATAATAATGATTCACTGAATAATATAGAGTTGATTAAAGATTGAACGTTGGAAAGATAATTGAGAAAAATTTCACCATTCAAAATTTCAAACCACAACTGCTGACTGTGGACTTACATTTCAAGATCACAAATTAGTCCCAGAATCTGAACTAAGTTCTATCTGGAAAATATAATTCCTGTACTGTAATTGGAAAGTGTAGAACTAATTAGAAGGAAAGTTTTTTAAGCATAGCAGCACGTTGATTTTCAAATGTCCTCTTAACTAAAGACATACAAAAAGGGCAAAAGGATATCCAAGGAAACGTTGATATGGCACAACTTTACACTGTCTTTGGAGAAACTTCCGGGCTTATACCGCGTTGTCTTTGTGTTAGTGGCTGACGTTTCGACCGCTGTGTTGTGGTCATCCTCAGAGCAGTGGATAAGGAAATAGTGTGTGAGCTTGTATATATATAGGAGTATCAATGGGAGAGGGCTTCCAATGATAGGTCATAGGTTCCCCTTCTGGCATATGATTGGTTCTTCCTTGTCCAATCTGGTTGAGGTCTGCATGGAGGGGAGTATTCACATTAAAGACTGGCCGTAATAAGGTCCGAAAGAAACGGGAGTCCGTGTGGGGTGACCTTGATTCCGTGTCCGTTGTCCGGATGAGGGGGTGCCGCGTACATGTAAAACGTCAGCCACTAACACCAAGAAAACGTGGTATAAGCCCGGACGTTTCTCCACAGACCATGTACACCAGCCGCGAAAGCCTACGCTAACTTTACACAGTCTTTCTCTTATATTTCAAATTCTGCGCACCTCAACTCCAAGCTATCTGTCGTCTCGTCTTGTGTATTTATGTTCCAATCATAACCTAAATACTCGATCTCAGATCATCGGCATATTGAGTATACCTCATCATAAAACTTCACGATATCTTCATCATTTACCGTTTCAATTTCTCGTCATTGGACTCCCTACATCATACCTTAAGGGGCTATCAGACGTTTACTAATTTCAAAACCCGGTTGTGAAATAGACTAGATTGTGATCTTTCTTAAAATGTATTTCTTCTAATATATGATTTTTATTTTTAATAACTTATATAAATTTTCTCCATTATTTTAATAATTACTTCGATTCGCATTGTTGCAATATTGTTTGACCTTAGAATTACATTTAACTAAATTTCTTTTAATTTTCCTATTACTAATACTATTATTATTATTATTATTATTATTATTATTATTATTAATTGTATATTGCTCCTCTATTGCTGTCATTTTTATATTTGCTAATGCTGAGTGGAAGAGAAGATCTTATGGCCTTAACTCTGCCAGTAGAAATCTATTAATTAATTAATAAATAACAATCCTTAACTTCGATTCGGAAGAGACTTTTTGGAATTCCCTATCAATTATGATACTGATGATAAAGGCAACATGCAAGAAAAATTAGAAAGAAACTTCGTTTACTAGCGTTGACGGAGTAGATACAGCACAAAAAAGTGGAAAATTGAGTCAATTTACAACAGCTCAGTCCACTCTCCACGTAAAGATATAGGCCACTCATGTACGTAGGAGTCTCTTTATGTGAGATTAAGGTTAATGTACACGGAAAGTAAGTGAAGCTGGTAATTCTAACTAATTCCATCGTACTTTATATAAATGAAAAGAGAAATATTTGATGGAATGTGTATAACAAGATTAAGTAAAGCAGAGTCATGCACTCAGAAACATGCAGAGACTAAGCGAAGAATGTCAGATTTATGAAGTTTAAAACCATTAAAGAATACTGTGGGTTTGCGTTCATGTTTACGTAACGTTTTAAAATGAATATTGTTTATATTACTTCCAAGAAGGTGCGAAAGGATGAGCCTGCAGCCCGTAGACTCGGCATCTAGATTGGACTAAGAGTGAATACGTACAATGCGTTTATTAAAATTTAAATAATGTATATATTTTCATTGCAGTAGTTGCTATTAAGACGTCCTTTGTGTTATAATAATCATTGGAATAATGACAGATGTCATTTTTATGAATATAACGCAATATTAGGTGACAAAGTTCTAAGACTGCTGATAACTTCACCGCGAAGATCACTTCAGCCGTTACAGCCGCAAGAAAAGAAAGTAGAGCCTACAGGAATCGAACGCAGATTGAGATTGAACTGCGTTTTGCAACAGTGATGGGCAGATTCCTACATTCCGAGATTAAAACGGCTTGCAAATTTCATGCAAGAAGAATCGATTCTATGGATGAGCAATTGTGTCGATGGTGAAAGTAAAGTGACATAAAACATATAATTATAAATAAGTAGTTTTATTAGATTAAGTAATGCAATAATAATGTAAGCATTTTTCTTTAAGTTCTAATATTTTAACTGGGTCCAACAATGTCAACACACTTAAAAAGAACACAAAGTAAAGAAATGCTTCTTTGAAAAATAAAATAAAAAAAAAAAAAACATTTTTTTTCGAGAAGACATATATATAATAATATAAGCCATAGTCATGTTAATCAATAGATTTAGGTAAATTTACTTCTATCGCAAGTTTATCTTTACGAAGATCATTCCTAAGGACTTCACGATCCATTCCTATGACATCTCCATATTGACTAATATCAATATGGCATAACATCAATATGGCATGTTTTAAAATGGATTTTAAATGAAATTAACTATAAGTTGTACATAATAACTTTTCCACAAACTAAGCATTGTGTTCCATTTCTGTACCTCCGAAAATAATCACTTTGCCACAAAAGATTCAATTGAGACCCTGAGTGTCGTTTAATATCATTCGTTTTTCTCTCTACCTTAGCCAAATCTGCATTATATTTTGTCCCGTGTCTATTCATGCTCATTTCACGCGCTATAACTACATTAAATGTAACAGATACATGAAGTTTTACATAGCTGAAGAGCTACTTGATATGTTGATACCAAATATGAATGGAATCGACTACTTACAACACAGTTACAGCACAAAGAAGACGACAGACTCGCTGCGTAAGAATACTGGGTGGTCGAAATTTGGTTTGTTACCAGCCTCTTATTTCGCTGTACAACCACCACAGTTGATTAAGATAAATCAGTTGAGGGTTATGCAGTTATACAGAGTGATCCAGAACTTATGTTACAGAAGTATATGGTAGGTAGAGGGTACTAAAACAAACATTTTTCATTAAGCAATATGTGTCATATCTTGTCCCAGTACGGTTACAGAAGAATATGGTAAATAGAGGGTACTAAAACAAACATTTTTCATTAAGCAATGTATGTCATATCTTGTACCGGTACGGTTACAGAAGAATATGGTAGATAGAGGGTACTAAAACAAACATTTTTCAATAAGCAATGTGTGCCATACCTTGTACCTGTCCGGTTACAGAAGAATATGGTAGATAGAAGGTACTAAAACAAACATTTTTCATTCAGCAATGTGTGCCATATCTTGTATCGATACGGTTACAGAAGAATACGGTAGCTAGAGGGTACTAAAACATTTTTCATTCAGCAAAGTGTGTCATATCTTGTACCGGTACGGTTACAGAAGAATATGGTAGATAGAGGGTACTAAAACAAAAATTTTTCATTCAGCAATGTGTGTCATATCTTGTATCGATACGGTTACAGAAGAATATGGTAGCTAGAGTGTACTAAAACATTTTTCATTCAGCAAAGTGTGTCGTATCTTGTACCGGTACGGTTACAGAAGAAAATGGTAGATAGAGGGTGCTAAAACAAACATTTTTCATTCAGCAATGTGTGTCATATCTTGTATCGATACGGTTACAGAAGAATATGGTAGATAGAGGGTGCTAAAACATTTTTCATTCAGCAAAGTGCATCATATCTTGTACCGGTACGGTTACAGAAGAATATGGTAGCTAGAGGGTACTAAAACATTTTTCATTCAGCAAAGTGTGTCATATCTTGTACCAGTACGGTTACAGAAGAATATGGTAGATAGAAGGTACTAAAACATTTTTCAATAAGCAATGTGTATCATACCTTGTATCAGTACGGTTACAGAAGCATATGGTAGACAGAGGGTACTAAAACAAACATTTATCATTAAGCAATGTGTGTCCTATCTTGTACAGGTACGGTTACAGAATCATATGGTAGATAGAGGTACTAAAACAAACATTTTTCATTAAGCAATGTGTGTCATATCTTATATCGATACGGCGCTACACTTGTTTTTCTGTTGTGGCTGTTTGCCATGTTGTGATTGTTTGTTGTTGCTATGCACATTGATGCGCCATTGTCTCAGTTTACATGTCATGCCAAATGACCTGAAGGAAGAAAATTACAGGGACTTCCTGGAAAACACCTGCCCGTTTTATTGGAACAGATATTGTTTGCAGTACGCACCAGGATATAGTTCCAGAATAACAGAACTCCTGCGCACTTCGGTCTTGCGGCAAGGTAAAAGCAGACGAAAACATTTGGTGACAGATGGATTGGTCATCAAGGTCCAGTCCCATGGCCAGCAAGATCGCCAGATCTTAATCCGCTTGATTTCTTCATGTGAGGATACCTGAAGATCCTAGTATACGTCGCATTTGTAGACCAGGTCGATTATTTTTTTCTATGGATTATCTACGCCTGTAACACCAAACGTACTACATCTGGCATTTTGAACGGATGTGGCAGTCAGTGTTTCGGCGATGCCAGTATTGTTTACGAGAAAGAAGATATCGGTTCCAAGCTGATGTAATGCACAATTTGTTAAGTGTTATTGTCTATTGTTTTTCATTGAAAGTTCAGTCACATGAATATTGCTTACCAGCCACAACACTGAAACAAATGCAGCGCCTCATCACCGGTGCGAGATAGGACACCCATTGCTTAATGAAAAATTTTTGTTTTAGTACCTTCTATCTACCATATTCTTCTATAACATAAGTTCTCAATCACTCTGTATAGAAAAAATAAATTTAAGAGTTTTATTTCATTTTTTGACATGTGATTTTTGTATTTTTGTCCCCCTAAATATGGATTTTTGAACCATTGTGCAACGTGAGTAACCAAATTTTTAATTCGTCTGTTATTGCTGTACCTATAGTTTATTGTCCGTTACATGAAAAGGTAGTGTGAAGTGTAATTATAATTATTTCAGGTCAAGTTTTTGTACAATATTTTCATTTGGTATTACCAGCATTTATCTCTTAACAGGGTAGTATACGGTATCGACTGAACTATCAGAGACGAAACTGACAGACTTTCCCACTTTTTGAGAGTGTATAATCAAGTCTAAAATGAATGTGTTTAAATTAAATCTTATCCCTCGAAAACGCATTATTTATCTGATGACTTCATATAAGGGAACCATAGTTAGACCACGGGCAGATCCGTAGAGGTTTTTGATTTTTAAAAACGATGGTTATCAAGGTCTCCTCCAAGTAGGTCTACTTCTGTTTCTGCAATTTTATTAAAGAACAGTCGAATAAAGACAGATGTAGAGAGGCAAGCTTTCTTAATGTTGACACTACAAGAAAGCTATATGATCAGCACAAGATACTCAAAACTACAGGAGGCTGAGTGGATCTTTAAATACCTCTGGTAGTTACGATGAGATGAATGATCCCGCCTACACATGGTTTGGAATATTGTCAATACAAATTCAAATAGCTTTTAAGGAGCCCGAAGGTTCATTGCCGCCCTCACATAAGCCCGACATCGGTCCCTATCCTGTGCAAGATTAATCCAGTCTCTATCATCATAACCCACCGCCCTCAAATTAATTTTAATATTATCCTCCCATCTACGTCTCGGCCTCGCCAAAGGTCTTTTTCCTTCCGACCTCCCAACTAACACTCTATATGCATTTCTGGAATCGTCCATTCATGCTACATGCCCTGCCCATCTCAAACGTCTGGATTCAATGTACCTAATTATGTCAGGTGAAGAATATAATGCGTGCAGTTGTGCATTGTGTAACTTTTTCCATTCTCCTGTAACTTTATCCCTTTTAGCCCCAAATATTTTCCTAAGAACCTTATTCTCAAACACCCTTATTCTCTGTACCTCTCTCAAAATGAGAGTCCCAGTTTCACAACCATACAGAACAACCGATAATATAACTGTTTTATAAATTCTAACTTTCAGATTTTTTGACAGCAGACTAGATAACAAAAGCTTCTCAACCGAATAATAACAGGTATTTCCCATATTTATTCTGACTTTAATTTCCTCCCGAGTGTCATTTATATTTATTACTGTTGCTCCAAGGTATTTGAATTTTTCCATCTCTTCGAAGGATAAATCTCCAATTTTTATATTTCCGTTTCGTAGAATATTCTGGTCACGAGATATAATCATATACTTCGTCTTTTCGGGATTTACTTCCAAACCTATCACTTTACTTGCTTCAAGTAAATTTTCCGTTTTTCCTTAATCGTTTGTGAATTTTTTCCTGACATATTCACGTCACCCGCATAGACAAGAAGCTGATGTAACCCGTTCAATTCCAAACCCTCTCTGTTATCCTGGACTTTCCTTATGGCATATTCTAAAGTGAAGTTAAAAAGTAGGCCTAAAGGTAATAGTGCATTTCCTTGCTTTAGCTCACAGTGAATTGGAAAAGCATCAGACAGAAGCTAGCCTATACGGACTGTGCTGTAAGTTTCATTGAGACACATTTTAATTAATCGAACTAGTTTCTTAGGAATACCAAATTCAATAAGAATGTTATATTAAACGTCTCTCTTAACCGAATCATATGATAAGAGAAATTATTTTATCGCTGAGAGTGCTTCAAAATCCGCTGAATTCCTTTATAGCACTACAAATTTAATAAATTTTATCCGCTGACTAACACAGAAAAAAACGGCAGATCTAGCAGGAAAACCGCTGAATTGGCAAGACTGCTGGCACGTTCCACAGATCTGGATGGCAGACCATTGTCCGATATCATTCTTCTTCTAGCTAGCGTAAGATAATGGAATGGCTTAATTACCAAGATAAGTAGGGAGATAATTGTTTAAGTGGGTATTACGCAGTTAAATGGCAACAAATAACGATTCAAGGGTCATTTCATGAACTTTATTGTTAGAAGCTCGAAGAAATGTACACCAACTTCCTGCTACTTTATTGTGCCGTCCTTCATCTGAAATGAGTTCCTACTTCGTTCACAGTTAAAAAAATCACTTAACATTGCCTTTCTAAAAGATCTATGCACGTGGGTGTAAATGAAGAACGATTTAATACAAGGCCTCGTTCTTTGAACCTGAAACTACTGTTTTTAATATTACCTGTTTTAATTTCATTTATTTATCTGTTAGTGTAGTGAATTCTATGCATGTCTTCTCTCCATCGTCATCATAATCAACATCATCATCATTAATCAGCAATCATCGATCATCATCACCACCATCTCAAGAAAATTCATTTAGGCCTATATTATTATTTGAAAAACGAAAGACAAACAGCAGTTTCAGATTTTTAAATTAGTATCAGGAAATGACGACAAAATGAAATCCTGTAATTCCGCGTTCATATATACACTAAATCAGGCTTGGAGAACTGGACGACAATTGTGACGTTGCGTCACTCATCGGATACGTCATTCACCCCTTCCTTCCATTCCCGCGTCATTGACTTTGTAGGGGAGGGGATTTGTATTCAGGGTCTGTCTTATGGATTGCGTACGGGCCACAGATACGTCATTCAACGCTGGTGGACTGTGGACGGGGAACCAACGCTTTCCGCATGCTTTCCATCCCTCTCTCGCCAGTTCTGCTCCCTGCACTAGATGATAGAATATTTTAATAACTTACAAATACAAATAAGTAGATTATATTGCCAAATATGTGGGACCGCAAAAGGAATAAGAAAAGAAATACCCTACAAGGGCACAGTCATATGAATTCCAAGTTTTCAAGAATCGAATTAAGACTGAAGAATGTAAGGCTAGTACTCAATTTATACCAGAAAAAATATGTTGGAATATTACTACTATAAGAATGGCTAGCGTAGACTATAGAATTATTGTCAAGATAAAAATACAAGATCTACTAGATCTAGCACTAAAACAAGCTCCAGACTGTATAAATATACAATTGTAGAACTTGTAAGAGTAGTAATAAACATAAAAAGTAAACATTACAACTATTCTGTAACATGTAAAAGTGGCCAAATACTATGATTATTGGAAAATTTAAAATGTTATAAAATACCTTGTTAAAATAGGTAAATGAAAAAGCGTTAAAATTACAGAGAAATTTCGTAATTAATACTTTCTGCATTTAAAGTACAGTATATCCAAACATTTTGAAAATAAAATAGCAATTTACTTTAAAAATTTTAATTGAGGCACAATGCTGATTGCGAAAGAACAGATCGTACTCCGTATTTGGTTTGAAACAAATAAGTTAATATAAAATAAAGTTAAATTAAATAACATTATTACTATTTATGTATTATAGGAAAGCGAGTTACAATAATTACATTATTATGAACAATTGAAATTACGCGCGTGGAATAGAGATAAATTTCTACTTTTCCACGGGGAATCTAGCGCGAATTCCTGGATTTCTCAATTTCATTGATTGATTGGTTTCATGAGGGCTCAATTCGGCATGGATCCTTGTACTTAGGCCGTTTAAGTCCATTGTACGCCCTATATGCGCTAATGCTCTAAGACTGACGGATGACCCGGGTGGCATTCGTGAATCTGGTCCTGGCAGATGGACCATCCTTCCTGGGCATTGCATATAAGGTCTCATCATCTACTGACGAGCCCGGAGCCTCAGCCCCTTAGAACCTTAATCAGCATCGGAATCCCGTACAATCTCAGGCATTACCCTAGCCCAGTGGTCACCAGCACTCACTGAAATGGGTAAAGGGTATTCGGTGTAACATCATATGCCCCATTGTGCAGCAGGCAGAGAAGGAGAGAGCATACCCGCCAGCAGCTATGAATGCGCCATAGTGCAGTGTGTTCTCCGCGGGTAAGAGACGCTAGCCCGAGGGTGCTCTGTGCTGATGACCGCTGATCTAGTCTATTTTTACGATTACAAATTATATGTAGGTGAAATGAGAAGGAATTGGAGACTGTTGATGGAATGAAAGAGGGAAACGGGAGTACCCCAAGAAAAACTCTATAACAACTGCTTTGTCCAACATAAATTCCACCTACCGGTGATTGAACACAAGTCCCCTGGATTTTCCACTAGAACGCTATTACTGAGTTAGTGGAAATCAATGAGAAAGCAATATCTTAATGAAATATTATGTTAATTTATCAACAGTAATCCACTAGAGGTTTTGATTTATCTAGAGAAAATTAAAACTCGAGTGGGATTTAATTGACTATTACACGATTAAAAGAAAGTATATAAAGATTAGAAGTAACGAAGTACTCCAATACAATAAAATATTGACTTACGAAAATACAAAACTGTCTTCAAGTGTATTATTGTACCATCTCAACATTACGCTAGATGGCAGCAGTGTGTTATGGTCAGCTGTTTTCTTGTTATCAGTTGTGCCAACTATGGAATCTTCATTGAACTCTGTGGACGGTTACTAGTCAAGAAGGCTTTGTTGATTCAGTTTCATTTTTATTAAAACATTTGCATTCCACTTCAATCATGCGGATCCCAGTAATCAACGTCACTTGACAGATGATTTTCAATAAATCTTAGTATTAAACAATCTCTGATACGTGAATATCCATAATATCATACAGCAGAAGCTATAACAAACATAACCTAAATAATATAAACAAGTATTAGAAAAGTTTTAATTAGGGATGATGAAATAAACAAACGTTTTAATTAACGATGATGAAATAAAAAATAAACATGAATAATTTTAAAAGAAACCATTATTGAAAGTACAATTTTCAAATTTGAATGTTTTAGTGGTTGGTGATTCAGTTGATGTTATATTGGACGTGTGCGTAAAAGAAGTGAACTCGTTGATGTACATGATGTATCCCTCAACTTATTCAGGATTTCCGAATGGTGCTCTTCATTTATTTTCAAATGGGGTTTCAGGGAAGATGCATAGCTATGACCAGTGATCTTTATTAATTCTTGTTCTTGAATGCCAATGCGAGTCATATTTGAAAGTGCTGTGCATCGACTGGAGTGGTTTGTAATTTTCTGTTTTTTTGACGTCCAGACCAGCGCAGTTGGAAATGTTGGCAAACAAAGAAACAAATGCTGGGTAGTGATAAAAATAAACAAATGCTAGGGACGCGATAAAATTAAACAAATGCTAGGGACGCGATAAAATTGTGCGATAAGCAGCCATGATTGGTTGAAAGACGTCTTTTCGTACCGTTTTATTGGTCAAAAGTAGTGTGACGTAGTAAAAGTGTAATAGTCGTGCTTAATTAATGTTTCTCGGTAGGCATATACTGTACATTAAACCCCTGATGAACTCTCCGCAGCAGAGGTATGAATGAAGGCGACTTGGCGTCCAAGCAGTAAGTACGTCCGCTACCGAATATCTGTCATCCGCGCGTAATAGAGAATTCAAGGTTGTTTATGCTGGGCACTAGAAACCGCGGGAGTCTTGTTGAGGTAAACAACATATTTCAGCTACGTGTACTATACAGTGGATATCACTGATTACCGACATTACGCCACTGGACGCGATCGAAATTGGGCTCCCACTGGGACCACACCTAGGACACTTCAAGAGTAAATCACCAAGAAACAGAGGACTTACCGAAAGGCTACTCAACTACCACGTGATTTTCTATGTAAAACATACTTTCGGATGGATAGTAAGTGAGAGAGACTTTTGATGTAGAACTACGTCTTTTTCCTTACTAGTTATAGGAGGATAACTTGAGAATTGATCGTCATATCAAAATGCAACCCCTCCCTTGTTACGCTTGTATTTCTCTGGTTTTCCTTGTACTCATATTTTTTCCCTTATCTTCCTCTTGTTTTCCTTGTATTCCCCTTGTTTTTCTTGTCTTCTTTTTGTTCTCCTTGCCTTTCTCTTATTTTCCTTGTATTCCCATTGTTTTCCTTGTCTTCCTTTTGTTCTCCTTATATTCCCCTTGTTTTCCTTGTCTTCCTTTTGTTCTTCTTGTATTTTCCTTCTTTGTTTTCCTTGTCTTCCTTTTGTTCTTCTTGTATTTCCCTCCTTTGTTTTCCTTGTCTCCCTTTTGTTCTCCTTATATTCCCCTTATTTTCCTTGTCTTCCTTTTGTTCTCCTTGTCTTCCTCTTGTTTTCCTTGCATTCTCCTTGTTTTCCTTGTCTTCCTCTTGTTTTCCTCGCATTCCCCTTATTTTCCTCGTATTCCCTTTATTTTTCTTGTCTTCCTATTGTTTTCTTCGTATTCCCTCTATTTTCCTTGTCTTCCTCTTGTTTTCCTCGTATTCCCCTTATTTTCCTTGTCTTCCTTGTATTCCCCTTGTTTTCCTTTTGTTCTCCTTGTATTCCTCTTGTTTTCCTTGTCTTCCTCTTGTTTTCCTTGTCTTCCTCTTGTTTTCCTTGCCTTCCTCTAGTTTTTCTTGTATTCCCCTTATGTTCCTTGTCTTCCTTTTGTTCTCCTTGTATTCCCCTTGTTTTCCTTATCTTCCTCTTGTTCTCCTTGTTTTCCTCATGTTCTCCTTGCCTTCTCCTTGTTCCCCTTGTATTCCCTTTGTTCTCTTTATATTCTCATTGTTTCTTTATGTTCCCCGTGTTCTCTGCCTATTCCCCTTGTCTCCTCTTGTTCTGTCTGCATTTCCTTTGTTCTGATGTATTCCCTTTGTTATCCTTGTCTTCCTCTTATTCTTCATGTCTTCCCTTGTTTTCTTTATATCCTATTGTTCTCCTTGTCTTCCTCTTGTTCTCTTTGTATTCCCCTTGTTCAGATTCTATTCTCCTTGTTCAGATTCTATTCCCCTTGTTCAGATTCTATTCCCCTTGTCCTCTTTGTATTCCCCTTGTTCAGATTCTACTCCCCTTGTTCTTTTTGTATTCCCCTTGTTCAGATTCTATTCCCCTTGTTCTCTTTGTATTCCCCTTGTTCAGATTCTATTCCCCTTGTTCTCTTTGTATTCCCCTTGTTCAGATTCTATTCCCCTTGTTCTCTTTGTATTCCCCTTGTTCTCTTTGTATTCCCCTTGTTCAGATTCTATTCCCCTTGTTCAGATTCTATTCCTCTTGTTCTCTTTGTATTTCCCTTGTTCAGATTCTATTCCCCTTGTTCTCTTTGTATTCCCCTTGTTCAGATTCTATTCCCCTTGTTCTCTTTGTATTTCCCCTTGTTCTTCTTGTCTTCCCCTTTTTTCTTTGTGTTCCCGTTTTCTCCCCTTGTTCTCCTTATTTTACCAGTCATCTTTGTATCCCCTTGTTCTCCTTGTCTTCCTGTTACCCTTGTATTCTCCTTGTTTCCATTCTCGCGAGATTTGAAAGTGTTCAATAACATATTTCAGCTTTGCATACTTCACAGTGTTAATCTTGCAAACCACACACACATTTCCCTCTATGTCTCGGATAGGGTTACCATAATTATGTCAGCATTTTTGTGGACATGTCCGCTTTTTGATAAAAAAAAAAGTAGCTGTGCATATACATTTTTGGAAATTCTCTAATTTGTCCTCGTTTTTCATATTGATGTCTTATTTATTCATTTTTGTTTCGTTTGGTGTCATGTTGCTGTGAGAAGCGTATTGCCGTGTATGTGATTTTTAAATGTGTAAATGCTGTTTGTTCAGATATATTCTTCGTTTTGATGATTGTCAATAGCAGCGAACTTATCAAGAAAGTTATTAAATTCCACGGATTAGACTCACCGTCGTTTCTATGAAAGGAATTATTTTAGTGAAATTTAATTTCATATATTTTACATGTAACATATATTTTACTACAGGGTTGTTTCCGATCTCTGATAACGAATATGAATGACATCATGTCATTTCTGAATCACACCGACATCGGCAGCTGAATTGCGGCGAGAGGTGACAGACTAGTAGTGAGTGATTTCATAATCAGATTGTACGGTGTATCATAGTAGCAATGCCCAAGAAAATCGAGCCTTTGTGGTAGGGGTACATAACAACTCTTTCCGATGCCAAATACAGTTGCGTGAAAATCATAAGAGCCTGCAAAAAAACGTGGTTTTGTTATTTCCAAGAAAGGCATCTTGTGTGTACCTAATAAGACTGGCAAAGCTCGGATGGGATTAATTTCAGAGTGGAAAAAGCAAACAAATCCACTCCCTGTCACAAGTCGCCGCACCCCACGAGATGATATAAATTAATTCCATTCGAGCTTCACCAATCTTTCTTGGAAATAACGAAACCTCGTTTATTGCAGACTTGTCATCAGAGATCGGAAACAACCCTGTATTTGTATAGTAACAAGGAATTGTTAAAGAAAATTATGTGTAGTGATAAATATGCAGAAGCTGAGAAAGTGTTATAAATTACGAAGTTGGTACAAGGTGAGAGGAATTTGTCAGCATTTTCAGACTTTAGAATACTGTAACCCTAGTCTTGGAGCAAACGGTATTTTGCTTATTCAGTCATTGATAAGTGATTTCTTTTCTTCTTAAAACAACAATACAAACCTTCTCTTGCTAGTTTCTTCAATTGTGGAACTCTTGTGGTGGAATGGAGTGTGTATTGCTTTTACGAGTAATAACAGATACTACGGCATTAAATTCTCTCTGAAAGCTTTCCAAAAACAACTCATGTAGTCGTAGCGTGTGTCATTCATGCTTTGCACCATATGTGTGAAAATGCCCGGGCCTTTTTTCTAATGTGTACAAGTTAGTGTCGAATGGGAGGAAAGTGTTTCTTAAATCCCAACAAGTATTAATCTGCTACTTCCTCCTACACCTGTAGTCACGCGCTGGCGTACCTGGCATAATGCCATGGTGAATTATGCACACCATTTTGAAGCCTTCAGTTCTCTTGTAAATGAATAATTGAACAAAGATGATGCTTTTTGAATTGAGATTCTTCAGCATTTAATATGACGTGATACTGAATTCAAAATGACTTTACATACGTATCTGCTAATTTAAGTTTTCTTTGTCACTCCGTAAAGAAACTAGAAAAAGCGCCATGCCTATTATGTGAATCACTTAAAGACATGCCTGGACGTTGAAAGGTTAACTTAACACGGTGTCAGATACAGTATTCCTAAGGGAATTTCATAAAGAGAACTTTGTGCCAAGTCGCTCATGTTGTGGAAGATCAACAATTAAATGAAATGGATTTTGTAAGAGATGTAAAAGTACTCGTACAAGTAGCTACTCGGTTTAATACCCAAGATTCTGATTTCTGATCGGGTCAAAAACCCTGATAGAACTTATATTTAACCCTTGCGGTGAATTTCGGTGAAACCTGAAGAACCTAATTAGTTCAATCCACTCTCCTCACCTCCACGCTAGGGCCCCCTGGGATCTTTTATGATGCCAAAGAGAGAGTGGTGTGCGGAAAGCAACGGGGAGCTACCGCATTAGAAAAGCTATGCGGAGACTAACAGGAAGGCATAAAATAGGAAAGACTAGAGAATGCTGAGTTTGCAGTGAAATACCTGCCCTTGGGGAAAACACTATGAATGAATGAATTGATATCAGTGTCACACAAACTGTCATTTTCACAATATAAAGTATTATTTCATGATACTGTAGATTTGTGATGGATAGTTTGGAAATAACATTTACTTTACTCTAAAACTCGTCTTTTTTATAATGATTAATTGCAATCGGTGAACACTAGTATTCATTTTACGGCCTGTTATAATTCTCTCGAATGGAAACTTTTCCCTTCCTTTTTAGTAATTGTTTTAAAAATTTTAGTATATTAAGATTAATAGGGTACCGGCTCCTATGATGGGCACCCCTACAGTAATGGGCACACTCCTATGATGGGCACCTCTACAGTAATATGCACAATAAATTATTTATAGTAGTAATAAGGATTTGCAGCTTAGAATTCAGTTACTTTTTGTTCCAGATGATTCGCAATACTGTTAGCATACATTCCCTCACATGGACTATGTCCTGAGAGCGTGGGGGAAGCTTCAGTTTAAAATTCATTGTGTCCATGTGCATGCCATGTTTATCGCCGCTTAAAATTAGTAATTTTTTAGTGTTAAATGTTGTTATAAATAGTGCTAGGAGGTTTGCTGTTTTTTATGTTGTGTTCAGAGCTTGATTATTAACTCCGTTTAGAGAGATAAGTGATTTTAATGTTCAAATAAGGTTTTATAGGTCTTAATGACCTATGCCAGTCAATATGTACTAAAATCGCGTGATGTACAATGATGGTCACAATATGCCCATCACTGTTTCTTGTAGTTTTATACAATAGCCTGCAACTTCTTTGTCATACGTATTTGTAGTATTTAGTACGACAAATATGTTTTAAAACTGATGTTTTAGAACTATTCTATACAGTGATGGCAAAGTGCCCATCACTAAATATTTGTAAGTGTCCATTGCTAGTGCATTGACATAAAACTGATAGACATAGGCTACTAGTTCCTCTTGTTTAGCCTATTATTCATCATAGGTTATAGCCTGAGTCGAATTCTATAGTCCTATTTTTCTTTCAATCTCAAAATGCACAATGTTGAAAAAATAACTACATTAAAAATCAGTTATGTCAGTAGTTGCAGCAGTTCATGATGGTCAGAGGATTAAAACTTGTGCTAAGAAGTTTGAGGTACCAAGATCAACACTCAAACGGTATATTTAGAGGCAGGATAAATCTACATTTGGGCCTTTATTTTAAGAATAATGGCTGGCAAAGGATGGTATAAGCTTTCCTCTGGAGGAATGCTATTATTTCAGAGCAAAGAGTACAAGACTGGCGAAGGCAAATTCAAATGTGAATGAAGTCAATCTTAGTAAACGGTTTCCAGAAACTAAATACATCTCAAAGCAGGAAAACATGTTTGATACTAGTGAGATCGAACAAAGGTCTTTAATGGCGACAAAACTAATTTCCAGTTTTACCCTAAAACCAAAAATGTTCTTGTTCCCAAAGGATCCCAGAATGCCTATCAAGTGATAATGGGTAATGATAAAGAAACAGTCATGTTCACCTTTTCAGATGCTGGATTTATATGCCCCCAAATGATAGTGTAAAATTTCAAAAGGTTGTCAAGAATTTCATGATGTACAACATACTAAAGGAGTAATATAATTTGCACAAAAATTTACATAGGCAAAGATTACATGAATTTAATCGTTAGTTCTGTATTACATCAAAAGTTGTTGCAACTGGCGACCACCACATTCAATACAGACATTTTGTAGTTGAGGGAAAGTCTGGCACACTCTCCAGAACACCCCAAGCACCTCCCGAACCATATCTGATGCTCCAGGTATCCTAGAGAAAAGTTCTTCCACCGGAAGATCGTAAACGAATCTTTTAATATACCCCGAAAAAAAGTAATCATCAAATGAAGGGAGCGGGCCGGATATTCAGTCGGACCTCCTCTTTTGATCCATCTCCCGGGAAATGCGATACTTAGAAAGTCTTTTACAGAAAGAGTAAAGTGTGCTAGTGTTCCGTCCTGTTGCATCCACATTTTCTCATGCACGACAGCTTACAGCTCTGGAATAATTGGTTGCAAAAGGTTATTGTAAAACTCCAATTCAAACATATTGGTGGGATGTAAGGTGCAAAATATGATTAAATCCACAATGTATTTCTTTATCTATTATCTTCTAATGACTCGAGATTACTTTAGATGGCGTAGGTTCTTATTCGAAAAATGCTATATTTCGACTCTTTCATAAACTCCTTCAGTTTCAGCAAGACCTTTTGAATCATGCAGTGTACATAAATGGTATGCAATAATTCTGTGTGAAGGTATGAAGACATTGTGCTTACCTCTGGAAATATTGTGGTTATAAAATAGAGCAAAAGAAAAACATGAATAAATAATCTGAGAAAACTACCAACTGTCCACAATAAATTCGACTCAAGCATCCATGAATTTAAACTCAGTTTTGCAACATAGAAAGCCCAATAGATACATTGTAGCTAAAGTGGTAACTGATTTAACTTTCCGTCATAGTCAATAAAACTGTTTATTAGAATGATGGCCGGTTTCTCAAAGTATTGTTAAAAAAATTTAATGATTGTTAAACTGTTAAATACTTTGTTGAATACACCTTTTACATGTCTTTATTTCTAGTTTGGCTTAACAGATTGTTATTCATTTGTTAACTTTAAATATAAGATTTTACGCAGTTAACTCATTTGACAAATAGTTAAATATGGAAGATGACACCACAAAAGTTGTGAAGGTAATATTTTGTGTCTCTCTGTAGGAAATATTTAATATATGACTGGCAACATAACATTTCAACGATACTTTGGAATGTTTAATACGAGTACATCAATGCTAATATAGAGAAGGTACTCTTTAAAAGCTAACTTATTACAATATTGGCTGCTTATTTTGATGTTGAGCTATTACAGTATATTATTGAACATTTATAAAATGTGGGAAATGAAGATTTATATACTACTTATGATACTCATATTGTGATACGATATAGATTTTCAAAACAAGTAGGCCTAAAAATGTTGCAAGAAATTGAACCCAGGCTTGAATATCCTACAAACAGAAATAGGACACTCCAATTCAGCAGCTTATTAACTCTAGATTCTATGCTACTGGCACTTCTCAGCTAACTAAGATAACTGTTGTCAGTAGTATTTCAAAATGCACAGTGAGTTGATATATCAAAAAGGTTTCAGCAGTAATTGCTTCTTTCAGACGACATCACAATTTCCACATGGACCCGAAGGAGAAAGAGTGATTAGAGAATTTTATGTGATACGGAGTTTTCTTTAGGCTTTGGGTACAGTTGACTACACACCCACATCCCTAAATTGTTACTTGTTGGTTACATTGTTGAGATTTTTCGAAATAGAAAGTCATATTTTAGCAACAGAACTATAACCTTTCTTTAAAATAAAGTTATTGTTCAACGCTAGTGACTTAACAACTTTCATTTGTCAACATTTCTTTTATGAATCATGCGTACTATAACAGGTTGTGATTTGATAGATGTTTCATGACTTACAAAATTTAAAGAATAATTTCAGCTGGAGAAAAATTGTTTTACATGTGAAAAATAATTACCAATTGCCCTTTTTTAATTTGTTATTTTTTCGACGTTTTATCAACTGCTAAAGTTAGCTAGCGTTTGAAAGAGATGAAGATAATACCAGCGAAATGAGTTCAGGATCTAGCGCCGAAAATTACTCAAAATTTGCTCTTAATGAGTTGAAGGAAAAACCTGGAAAAAACATTAATGAAATGTTACAAATAAATAAACTAATGATTTAAAATTTGTTAAGCCTAATTAAATATTACTTGCATTAGTTTTTATTAAATTAAAGAGGAAGAAAAGAGATCAAAATTATAGTCTATTTCAAGGTTTGGGCCTTTTTATCCATTATCCTCACTCTATTGAGGATCGTGAATGAACACTGCTACTGTACATATGTAACGGGATTCCCTGGTCACGTGATAAACATGGAGCAAGACCACCATTTGAGATAATAGACCTATAGAACAAACGCAAGTTTCAGTGGGAGAAATACAGCGTGTCCCTGAATGATTATCGGAGATTTAGGTGGTTGGCATAGCTTTACAAACAAAAGTGGATGCGTGTTTCTTTCGTGTAATGAAAGAAGAACTGTGAATGCTTCATATCCTGAGCGCAGCACTTAGTTTCTCATCTTTATTGCGTCACAGCGTCAAATTTATAAAATGGTGATTCCCATGCAAAATTGATTTATTTTATTTATTATTTTTTTACTTGGTTATTTAACGACGCTGTATCAACTACGAGGTTATTTAGCGCCGATGGGATTGGTGATAGCGAGATGGTATTTGACGAGATGAGGCCAAGGATTCGCCGTAGATTACCTGATTTTTCCTTATGGTTGGGGAAAACCTCGGAAAAATCCAACCAGGTAATCAGCCCAAGCGGGAATCGGACCTTGCCCGAACGCAACTCCGGATCGGCAGGCAAGCGCCTTAGCTGACAGAGCTACTCCGGTGGCTAAAAGTTATTTTATATGTTGCAGTTTGCGAAGTCCGGTTCCGTCGTTATTGTACAGCGATTTTCCCGACGGCAATTTAGAATTGATCCTTCGTCCTATAACAACATTCGTCGATGATATAGACAGTTTGAAACAACTGGATATATCTGTAAAGGGAAGAATTCAGGATGTCCATGAGTGTCAAACGAAAAAGTCGAGAATGTCAGAGCAACTTTCGTATGTAGTCCTCAGAAATCTGTGCGGTGTGCCAGCCGTGAACTAGGAATGCCTCGTGCTACGAAAGCGGCTGCATATTCGGTCTCACCGTTTGCAGTTACTGTAATCCCTAAAGCCTACAGACTTAGTGACACACACCAATTTCTGCATGGAAATGCAACATGTAGGGTAAGGTTGCCTAATTCCGTGACATATTTAATAAAGTCTGTATTTATGCCAAAATTTCAATAAAAATTTTCAAATAACACCTAAATGACGTTATTTCGAACGTTAGCTACAGTTTTTACAACATTCAGTGTCAACTGTTTCACAAGTTTGGTATATAATATATGATTCATCATTGTTATACAGTGGCTCCTAATTCCGTGACAGGGATCCAAATTCCGTGACAGTGGTTTCGTAATTTCGTGAGTGATATCCTAATTCCGTGATACTAAAATCCTCAGTAACTGCTCAGAAAACAAACGTGTACTTGGAGAAGCACATTAAAGTCATGGTATATTGTTTTAATATGGATTAAGCAAGAAATTACAATATAGAAAAAGGGCTTAAGTGACAAATTTCATAGAAAATACTTGTGTAACTACAGGAATACATATTACATATTAATATATTATAAACAAAATAAACTGAAAGTTAAATTAAATACCAAATTAAATTTGAATAAATTGAATTATAACGCAATTATTTCTCATTATTTATATTCCTAACAACAGCAGTAATTAAGTTAAATATATTCTCTATTATTTTATTATAATTATAATTGATGTTTTCTATAACTTATTTCTATTATTATTTCCACGAACTATTTTCTTTCATAAACATTAATTTTCACCATTTAGCGTTGGCATCACTGGTCGAGTGAGTCAGGAAGGAGAAATATGAACATAAATCCGAAAATGGGAAAGCTCCTGTAGCATTGTTATTATCTCATAATTTTTAAATAATCATACACATTGATTCAGCTGACTATAATCTACAGTAATATGTAATTTTTATAATGCTATATTAATTCTTACCTCAAATATAAAATGTTTCTTCAGGAGCGGTCATAAGAGAAAGAAAAACTTACTGATCAACCACCTTTCACTGAACAAAAGCTTCTGTAGTCGATTGCTTCTATTCAAAAGGCAGGTAGCCAATAGAATTGAAAGGAACACGTCTCCTGGTATCTGTTAGGTATTTCAAAAACTTAAAAGTCAGAGACCACAACTCCATGGTAATCAATTGAAATTTTATCACGGGATTAGGGGTATCACGGAATTAGGCACCTTTACCGTACTAGACAATTATGACGTTCAGTTTATTCGTTTTGTGTTTAGCGATGAAGCAAATTTTCATCTCAGTGGCAAGGTGAATAGACATAATGTGCATTTCTAGGTGACAGAGAAACCACGTGCAATAGTGTAACATGAAAGGGATTCACCAAAGGTCCATGTCTTCTGTGCCATGTCCCAATGAAAAGTTTGCGGGCCGTTCTTTTTCAACGAAAAACAGTGCCAGGCATTTCATACCTGGATATACTGCAGAATTATCTTTTCCCTCAGCTGAATGAATTCGAACCTATAGTCTTCATTTGGCAACAAGACGGTACTCATTTCCTTCATAATGTGCGGGATTGGTTGGACGATGTTAACATATTTCCCAACGATGGATAGGACGTGCCGGTCCGAATGACATGATTTTCTCCCGATGGCCTCCACGGTTTCTCGATCTCACACCATGTGATTTATTCCTGTGGGGGTATGTGAAGGACCGTGTGTACATACCACCGCTACCTGTCGAACTGCCAGATTTGAGAATAAGGATTGTTGCTGCTGTTGAGTCTGTCACTCCTGACATGCTGACCAACGCTCGGAACGAATTCGGCTATGGGCTAGATGTGTGCCGTGTGACGAATGGCGCTCACATTAAACATTCGTAAAGTATAGTTTGAAAACTCGGAGAGTTCCTCTTTAATCTCATGTAAAGTTTGTTTTTACAGTAGAACTTGGTTATAGCGACCTCGTTTCGTGCGACACCTCGCCTATAACGTCAAATATTCTGTGGTCCCAACTAATTCCCCATAAGACATATGCTTTCCTACCTTGCTTAATACAACAAATGCATATGCGTCTACCTCGCATATAACGTCATTTTCAACCTCAGTTTGGAATAAGATTTTCTAAGAACCAAAGTATTTTAAGAAATATTTTGTTGAAATCTGACCCTGACAAATTCTTTACAGCCTCCTTCTGTCATAGACCTCTGGAATGCAGACGGATTCCCCACCCCAATGTAACCTGCCGGAATTCATGCGGTATTAGATCAGTTTCGACAGGAAGTATTAACTAAGTGCACGCATTTTAATGCAGTGTAGCCACTAAAAGAAGTGAGTGACGCTTTAGAAGTCATTAGAATTATGAACATGTTCTATGAAGCTAGGCAAGGGAGCAGTGAAATTGCAACTGATATGAACATAGAACGTAATTTAGCCCTAGAAAGTGTGTATTGGGCAAGTAGAAGACAACAGAGTAAAATGACTGATTACTTCACTTCTAAGTAAAGTAGTTTGGTGAGTACTGAACAAACTGTTTTAATACAGAATACTGTATTTATAATTCTGGGCCTACGTGTATTTTATTTTTGTTCATTGTAGGCTTAAAAGTCAATACATAAATCTAAAATAAGTCTAATTAAGTTTGTTATTTTTCATTTTCCACCTCACTAGATTGATAATGTGAATCTGGGTTACTACGACACTCGTTTATAAACAACATAATTTTAAGATCCCTTGGATGTCGTTATAACCAAGTTCTACTGTATATATATATATATATATATATATATATATATATATATATATATATCGACAATAAGAGAAATTAAACAACTTTGAAGCTCTGATAATCGCTTAGGGACATAGTGTATAAATCTCCATTTTCCTACCTGGATTGAGTTAACTAAATGAATTTATTATAATCGTATACATCACCACTTCAGTCACGGTCATCGAGCACGCGGATGAAATCCTGGAGTACGATATAATATACATTGAAGAAAAAAATTCTTCAATCTCCGACTTTGTTCTAATTTTTTCATCGGTTGTATTTCGTACATCGTAAGTGTGTCTCTCGCTCGAAGTGTAATTTTTGCCCATGCAGCAGTAAGTTACTTTTATAACAAAATAAATGAAGAAAGGATTTGTTAGCTGGAGTGTCCGTTGTTCATGGAGTGGGTGCGATTATAAATTGCAGTGGAGGCAGATAAAGCTCAGTCACGGTCGTGCCTACACACGACACCTCACCTGCACGCGCGTGTATGACCGTGCGCATGCACTTCCCCCGCTATTCACATGGCACATGGCTATTTCTGGAGTGAACCACATGTTCCAGCAATTTCTTTTCCCCGCTCCATTTTACTCAATTAGGTCGGTAAGTGATTTCCTATGTTTTATCCCCATAAGTGTGTAATTTATATTTATTGTAATAATAATAATAATAATAATAATAATAATAATAATAATAACAATAATAATAATAATAATAATAATAATAACAACAACAACACTACCAATATAGAGATAAATCAAGGTGTAAGACCTTTATATTGACGATGTCATAAGGAAATGGCAATATATTTTATCAGAAAAGTTTGGAGTTGATAATATAAAATTACATACACTCCTTTTTGCAGATGATCAGGCAGTAATAGCAACTGACGAGGACAGCTTACAGAGAGCCATTTTTCTATTAGAAAGAGTTGCTGCTGAATATAATCTACAGATATCGCCAAGTAAAGCCAAAGTAATGGCGTTCCATGGGAAGAATATAGTAAGAGCCAAAATAGTAGTGAATAATCTTTTAATAGAACAGGTAACTGATTTTAACTATTTAGGGGTCTTCCTAGGAAATGATAGGACAAAGGATATTAACAGAAAATTAAACCTGTTTCAACATATTTGTGGTACAATTAAGAGAACACTAGGAAGGAAAACCAGAAGAGAAGCTCTACTCATGTTCTATAACGTTTCAGCTTTACCTGCATTGGTGTAGGGTCTATGGCTCGGAATGCTGGACCCTTAATAAAAGCATGATAAGAAGAGTGGAAGCAGCAGAAATGAGATTTCTTCGATATGCAGCAGGATATACTCTTTTAGACAAGAAAAGTAATGAAGATATCCGCGAAAAACTACAAATAGTCAGCATAGTAACAAAAATAAAAGAATATAGAAATAAATGGTTTGAACACGTCAGCAGAATGAATGAAGAAAGGCTGCCCCGTATGATCCTCAATTATAAGCCTCAAGGTCACAGAAGTCGAGGACGACCAACCAAAAGATGGAGTGATCAACTAGACTTTGGAGCCGGGACAGATCAGTAATGATCTAATCCATAAAGGAGATTAATAATAATAATAATAATAATAATAATAATAATAATAATTCATTCATTCATTCATTCATTCATTCTTAGTTTTCTGCCCAAGGACAGATCTTTCACTGCAAACCGAGCATTCTCCAATTTTTCCTATTTTCTGCCCTCATCTTAGTCTCCGCATATGATCCACATATCTTAATGTCAACTATCATCTGACATCTTCTTCTGCCCCGAACTCTTCTCCTATTCACCATTCCTTCCAGTGTATCCTTCAGTGATTGCGGATAGAGGAGACCGCCTCCAGATATGGAAGGTAGCTGTGAATATATTGTATAAGCAGTCGCGGACAGCCGTTAAGAGGTGGTCTTCCAGCTTGGGGGTTGGGCGAAGGACTAACAATCCATCACCGTCTAAAAACAGCTTGTTACGAAACCTCAAAATAAGCCTTGGAATGGGAGTGGGTCTCTGGCACGACCACAGTAAAAAAATTAGGTTATGAGATTTGATACTTGGAATGTTACAAGTCTATACAGAATAGGAGGGGTAAAATTAGTAGCAAAAGAAATAGCTACATAAAGAATAGACTTTGTGGGAATATAGGAGGTTAGTTAGATGGGAATGGCATATCACAAATAGGAGATTAACTTGTTGTATTATGGAAAAGGAAACAATAATCACCAATTAGGAACAGGATTCTTTGTTCATAAAAGAATAAAATCAGTAGTAAAAAAGGTCTAATTTATTATTTATCGCATTTACTACTTAAGGGTAGATGGTGTGATATGGTAGTTATAAATGCTCACGCCCCTACAGAAGAGAAAGACAACCATATAAAGGATAGCTTCTATGAGGAACTGGAACACATGAAAATTTTATTGGGGGATTTCAATGCTAAAGTGGGACGAGAGGATATTTTTAAACCAACTATTGGAAAAGAGAGCCTACACGTGACTAGTAATGATAAAGGCGTTAGGTTAGTCTACTTTGCCACATCAAAAAATTTAATTTTCAAAAGTACAACATTTTCCCATAAGTATATACATAAATATTCTTGGACTTCTCCAGATGAATTGACACACAACGAAATAGATCACATCTTGATAGATAAACGAAGACATATTATTATAGTAAACATTTGAACCTTCAGGGAGCCAGACTGTAATTCTGACCATTATTTTGTAATTGAAGAATTAAGAGAAAGACTAGTAGCCAAGCGAGTAGAGCAGCAAGTTAATATTAGGAGATTCAAAACTCCGAAATTATAAGACGAAGAAACTAAGCAACATTATCAGGTTGAAACTTCAAATAGGTTTACCGCTTTAGGAAATTCCGACGAAGTTAAGGAAGAATTACTTGTTAATAACGGGTGGGAAAATATCAGAGATAATATCAAAATTGCAGCTGAGCAGAGCATAGGTTATCATGAAACTAAGAAAAAGAAACCATGGTTTGATGAAGGTTGTTGCTTGGTAGTAGAAAGAAGGAAACGTGCAAAATTGAAATTCTTACAGGATCCTGTTGAGGAGAATAGAGATAATTATTTCAATGATAGACGGGAAGCAAGTCGTACACTTAGGAATAAAAGGAGAGATTTCTTGAAGGAAAAAGTGAATGAGATAGAAACAAGTAGTAAGAATAAAAACATTATAGATTTATATAAGGGAATAAAGGAATTCAAGACTGGATATCAGGCAAATGTAAATGTGGTCAAGGATGAGAATGGTCATTTGCTTGCAGATTCTCATTCAACCCTGAACAGATGGAAAATCTATTTTGGGCAACTACTAAATGTTCATAGGCCAAATAGAAATGATCGGAACGAAATTCAAATACAAACTGCTGAGCCATTTACACCCGAATCCACACTTTCTGAAGTCGAAATTACGATAGAAAATCTGAAAAATTACGTCTCCAGGCATCGATCAAATTCCAGCAGAATTAATACAAGAGGGTGGAAGCGCATTATCTAGCGAAATTTATAAGCTTGTACTTATTATTTTGGAAAAGGAAATTGTACTATAACAATGGAAGGAATCCATTATTGTACCTATCTTTAAAAAGGGGAAAGAGATTAACTGTAGTACTTTCGAGGAATGTCACTTTTGTTGACATCGTGCAAAATTGTGTCCAATGTTCTCTTGAGAAGATTAACTCAGTACGTAGATGTAATTATTTGAGATCATCAGTGTCGTTTTAGGCGTAATAGATCAACTATTGATCAGATTCTTTGTATTCGACAGATTTGGAGAAAAAATGGGATTATAAGAGTACAGTACATCAGTTATTCATAGATTTAAAAAAGGCATAAGACTCGGTTCAGAGAGAAATTTTATATAATATTCTTATTGAATTTGGTATTCACAAGAAACCAGTTCGATTAATTAAAATGTGTCTCAGGGAAACATACAGCAGAGTCCGTACAGGCCAGTTTATGTCTGATGCTTTTCCAATTCACTGCGGGCTAAAGCAAAGAGATGCACTATCACCTTTACTTTTTAACTTCGCTCTAGAATATGTCATTACGAAAGTCCAGGATAACAGAGAGGGTTTGGAATTGAACGGTTTACATCAGCTCCTTGTTTATGCGGATGACATGGCAATGTTAGGAAGAAATCAACAAACGATTAGGGAAAACACGGAAATGTTACTTGATGCAAGTAAAGAGATACGTTTGGAAGTAAATTCCGAAAAGATGAAGTACCGTACATGATTTTATCTCGTGACCAGTGTATTGCACGAAATAGAAATATAAAAATTGGAGATTTATCCTTTGAAGAAGTGGAAAAATTCAAATATCTTGGAGCAACAGTAACAAATATAAATGATACTCGGAAAGAAATTAGGCACAGAATGAATATGTGACATGCATGTTATTATTCGGTTGAGAAACTTTTATCATCCAGTCTGCTCTCAAAAAAGCTGAAAGTTAGAATTTATAAAACAATACATACATACATACATACATACATACATACATACATACATACATACATACATACATACATACATACATACATACATACATACAGGGTATCGAACCCGGGACCTTTGGTTAAAAGTACCAAATTTAAAAAATGACCAAAATTTTAATACTGACGATAATAATAATAATAATAATAATAATAATAATAATAATAATAATAATAATAATAATAATAATAATAATGAATGTCTCCGAAGTCACGCCAATGCACATTTAAACTTTAGGAGGTACTGAAATTCCCAGACTTACTTCTTATTCAGCACTGCAGTAAAGAGTCATCCTCATTCCTAAGGTATCGGGTTTGAAGTATCGCCAGTTGCTTTACTTTCGGCATTTTCAGTCTCCACTTGTAAGATTACAATTTGCTGCGTCCGGTCACTGCGACTGCAGTATTTGTTCTGTTGCGTTCAATTAGGGGAAACACGTAACACATGTGATCGGGAATAAGGGTTGACGCAACCATAAGGAAAATTCCTGTATGACGCAATCGAATTGCGCAAGCAATCTGCAGTAGGTTCTCGAATATACTTTACCACCTATATCGTAAAAAAAAGTCCGTTCGGAAGCAGAAAATGAAAAAATGCAATAAAGATAATTTCTTTAAAAATGACCAATAGATAGGCCTAATAAAAGACCGAAAAATTAAAAAGGATTAAAAATCAAAGTACGCTATATTCGTTCGTGTTTAAAGTCAAACATGCCTGCATTGTCTGTAATGTCTCAGAAAAAATATATTTCAACTTCCCAGCCTTAACAGAGATCATTATTACATCCATATGTAGCCAATTAAAACAAAGCACTTAGTTTTCTCCCACTGTTAAAGCATACGACATGCGGAATGTGTTACATATCCTCGCGAAACCTGCAAAATGTCTTCACCTCCAGATATACACCACAGTACTCTAAAAGTTATTTTAGGCGTGACGTCGTCAGTGAGTGAGCGAAAGAAGCGAAGTCTATTTCTAGACGCAAATTTCCAAGCACTCCGTAACTTCATAAATGGTAGATGTTTTAAAAAATATTCATCATCGATGTTGAAATGAATTAATACAGCAAAATTTAATGAACAGCTAGCAGTTCGACAGGCGTTGAGCACTCCAGTCTTATGTCACGCCGCGGACCATGCTGGGTAAATAATGAGATGCGTCATGTTGCATGAGCCAGCTCGAATCTCGGAATCTGTGCTGCCGGACCCCATCCGTTTCTTATTAATAATAAAGCGAAGGTAGTTGTAGCATAATAAACAAGAGATGCTGACGGAGATGAACCGGCGCGGCGCTCCTCGTCACTGGACCACTGATACCCAACCAGGGCTGCACAAACCCAAGCGAAATCAACTCAACAGTAATTGGATTTAAAATCGATATTCTGTTGCTTCTTCAGTCCTATCATGCTTGTTGTTTTATCAGTAGTTCGACAAACTGTTGATTTTAGGGCGAGAAAGGAAGAAAGAGAAAAATGAAGTTTGAGTATGTTCTGATATGAATTTTATTATTATTATTATTATTATTATTATTATTATTATTATTATTATTATTATTATTGTTGTTATTATTATCATTATCATCTATCAGGCCACCAAAAATAGACCTAATTGATGTTATGTTAGTTTATCCTATGCAGAGTGATTCACAAGGAATTACCGCCACTTACGCAGCTTATTTCCGAAGACATTTTGAGCAAAAAATGTCATATACACATGGGTCCTATTCTCAATATTTTCAATGTTACACTAATTTGAAGTTGTTTGTAAAATATATGTTTTTTTCTTTAGTTTTAAGGGTTAATCTTCTCAAAAGAATATTGGACAAAATTTTGTACGACGTTAACAAAAGTGATATTCCTCTAAAGTTATTACAGTTAGTATTGTCCCCTTCTTAGAAATAGGTACAATTATGGTGCAACGAGCATATAATAGTAGTAATTAAGACGCGAGTATATTTCCAGACTGCTCGGAAAGAAGACTATAAGTCAAAAAAGTGGCCAAAATAAGATAAGACAATATTATGTTGCACCATGACATGTTCTACAGATTGATATAAACAATATAAGTAAAACAATATAATTATTCAATTAAAATACAATGGTTGTTTTAGTATAAATAAGATGAGAAAAATCCTGATTGGGAAAACGAATATGAGTATGTCAACTTATATTGTTATGGCCATACCAAACTTCAGATCTTCCTTGGCTCTAATAGTATAAGTCAGTTTCTTGTTATATTCTTTGTAGCTTACTTAGTTTGATTTATTCTAAATCAACTGCAACATCTTTCTAGAGGACACAGGATCCAAAAAAAGAAAAATTTCGTTTAATAACACACAAATTTCACTTGAGCGTCAATGTCAGAAAATTCCTGTATGTAAAGGCTGCTTCATGAAAATTTTTGATGAGACAAATAAGTTCATAACTCTTGCACTTACAAACAGAAACGTAAGAATCTCAGGCCATGAAAAGTAAGGCCTTGATTCTCCACCTAATAAGCTTAGTGAGAAGAAAATTAAGGAAGTTCAGGATCATATTCACTCTTTTCCATTATACGAGTTGGAGATGTAGAGTGCTTCATGTGGCTTGAAGCTGAAGGTGGACGAGGAGGCAATCTAATTGGGACTTGTGTCTATAAAGAAATTACTTCACTGCCACCGAAAGTAAGTAGAGTAGTTCTCTGCACAAATACTTGCGGAGGACAAAATAAAAATTCGCATGTGTCAGCTATATTTCTGGTAGCAATGAAAAATTGCAACTTCATTCGGAAAACTCAAGTACAAAATTGCATACAAAACAAATAACACAACACAGAAATACTTAAATAACCACACTAAACATTCAAATATATATAATTCAACTGGAGTTTACAAATTAAAATGCAATAGTTGCCCACATTTTTACATAGGACAGACAGGAAGATTAAATTAATATTCCAGTCAGGTGATAACATTTCGAATCACTTTAATTTTTTCAAATTGTTTTATGCCCAGTGACTGCAAATAGCATTGCGAGACCACTGAGAGATAGGTACTGAATGAAGATTGTTCTCGGAGACCCCAGTTTATAGACTTTGTTTAATGATGAGAAATTGTATTTTTATTTCTTTAGTGCAAAAAGCTCATTGGCTGGAAAGAAAGTTGTTAATTACTTCACTGTTGCTAGTAACAAGAGTATTAAAATATTGCATAAGTTAGTACTTCTGACTTGGTCAGTATAGTATAAGTCACTGTGAGATTGTGGTCCAAACAATATAAGTCAGCTTTTCTTTATTTCTGTATAATTTGATAAACGTTTCTCTACTTTAATTGAAAGTATTCATTTGAAAGTAATAAATATGTAAACATCAGTTTTCTAGTATGTAACATTAGCAAACAGTAAGATTTCAAACCATTTAATTGCTTGTACTGAAAACTTGTATATTTTGAATTATTCTCTCTTTCCCGAGCAGTCTAAATTTATGAAACGAGCATAAGCGAGTTTCATAATTTTCATACGAGCATCTTAATTGCCATTATAGGCAAGATATATGCGATTGTCTTTGTTGGACCATAATTTAAACGTCTAAGTTTTGATTTTTACAAATATATTACCTTGTTACTTTAAATAACATGGTCAACATGCGTGTATTTTCAGCGTGTTCTCGGCTATTGCAACAGATGACACGAGTGTGTCTTTTCTTTTCAGCGTGTTCCCGAATAGTGCAACAGATGGCAGGCGTGTACGCCGTATTTATTGATTTTTTGCAGGACATGGTTTAGCGAATTTAATCTGAAATTAACATACATTAAAACACAGTAAACTAACTCAATTTATTAGAATATTAAAATTAATGTGAACATAATTTATTTTATTTTAAATATGTGTTGTTGATTGTGCAGTTTGTGAAATTTATCTGGGGAATGGCTTCCAGTGGAATGTTCATTTGAGTAATTCGATCACTGTCACTTTCAAAACTCGCACCTGCCATTTTGGATTGGTGCTTTCAAGGCTTGCGGGATGTTGCGCGTACGATATTAATTACTAGTATCGCATATGCTTAGTTGGAAATCGATAGTTGCAATAACATAATGTATAGCAGTATTTTAATATATGTCATTAAGATAGTTACGTCATAATGTAATTAGCGTATTATAGCATGTTCGAATAAAAAAAAATACTACAGATAGAGAATGAACTACTTATAAGTGTCATTTCTTCAATTGGCTAGTATTCTGAAGCTAAACATGTTATGAATTCAATAGTTGCTTCGTACAGAATTCTTTAGCAACAAAATTAAGTTTTTCTTACGCATTTATCACAACAATTTGTTACAAATCTTGCCACTATTGTAAACCCTTTAAGACTGTACATTACATTACAATGCAAAATTGAACTATAAAGAATCAAGTTGTTAGAAGTCGTGTGATTTGTAAAAATGTTGCGTTAAATGTGTAAGAATAATGTAATATTAGTTAAAAATGGAAGAAAAAAATCTGTACAAAGCAACTAAGAGATTAACAACATATTTTTAGCTTCAGAATACTATCTAATTAAAGAAATGATACTTCTGTATAGTTCATTCTCTATTTGTAATATTATTTTACTCTTAAAACTAAATTTAAAAAAAAAAAGTATTTTTATAAACAACTTCAAATTAGTATAACTCTGAAAATATTCAGAATAGGACACATGTTTATATGACATTTTTTGCTTAGGATGTTTTCGGAAATAAGCTCCGTAAGTGGCAGTAACTCCTCCTGAATCACCCTGTATATTTTATGTGACTTGCAATTATGTTTTGACATACCGGTACCTACATGTATTTCAGTAGTTTTACAAATTCTCCTCCCAATATAATTTATTATCCTCAATGATGACGTATACTTTATTTGTTTATGTTTTTTTAACTTTGAATTAATTTAAGTTTAACTGCGAGTATACGCACAAAATGTAGGCCCTAATTCACGCTGGCGCGTTTCAATGTTAAATACCAGTATAATAAATTATGTCAATAATGTGTAAATGAAGAGAGATCTTTCTGTGTGGCTATATTGTTTTATTACATAAAGAATATGTTGCTCATTGTTACAGAATTACTGAAGACATGCAACAATTTCCGCTCACTCCGCATCTTCAATGGCTTGCCATGCCCAAAGTACAAGAGTTGGATTTATACATCTACGTAAGTGAATATGAGATTTAAAATGTTTTAGAAACTATCCCGTTGCGCGAAAAGGGACCTAAAGTCGTGAAAGGTAATTTTACAGGCGAACAAAATAACGAATTTGCGGCGTAAAAACTACATTTCTATGTTTTGACATCTTGCTCTACCTGTAGGCTTTTTTACATACTAAACTAGGACTTAGTTTTACACAATGCTTTTTAAATGCCTACATCTATCTCATAGCTGCTAAGAAAACAAATGAAAACTTTAATTTGCATTTTTGTCGAAAAGTACATAATGTAATATCAACATTCAATAAGTAATATATTAGAAACTATACCACCTAGAACCATTAATTTTTTTAAATGCTCAATATTTCATCCTCTTTTTGAAACCACAAAAAACGAAAAAAATGAAAAATCCGAATTTAGGTCCCATTTCTTGCAACTAGTCACATATGGTCTTTTACAACATTAGTGAATTTACAATATAGTTATTTGTGATATTTAATTGTCTATTGCATTCCGAGGCTTATGTTGCGGTTTCATAACAAGCTCATTTTATTACGGTGATAGTTTGTTAGCCCTTCGCCCAACTCTCAAACTGGAAGACCACACCTTATCGGATGTCCGGGAATGCTTATTCAATATATGAGGCGTTCAGAGCTAAAGTGGATCAAGTCCATGAGACGTAGTTTTGAGATAATAGGACTTAAACTTAACTTGCTCTAGTGGGTTATCTAATTTGAGTAGCAATAATTTTATTGCTCCATTCTCAAATTCTAGATTTATAAAATATAAACAATTTTGATGTTAATTGGTGCAACTCTTTGGTGACTTGATCCACTGTGGCTCAGAACATCGTGAACAAATAATCTGAGCCAAAAGTGACTGGTGTCACTTACCGGCATTTTCTTGGAATTAAGACTTGATCCATTACTGCTCGGAAAAGATCAAACTTTAGATAATCAGAAAATGAATTAAACTCTATTTATGAAAATTTGTGACTTGATCCACTTCAGCTCTGAACGCCTCATATTCGCAGTTACCCTCTATATCTGGAGGCCATCTCCTCCACCTAACATTAGGAACATTAAATCCAGACGTTTGAGATGGGCAGGGCATGTAGCACGTATGGATGAATCCAGAAATGCATAATACTCAGTTCCTAAATTGCCATTGAACAACGTTATGTAATTTATTTGTATTGGTATATATCAAATGGTGTTAAATATTATAGAAATTTCGAAAATTTAATTGGTACTCTTGCTTCGCTTCGACCTACCTGTAGATGACGTCACAGTCTTCTTCAATTAAAAAAATAAAGAAGTAACAGTTAAGATTTCTTCTCTGATAAATAATGGACGACAATATTCGTCAATCCGAAAGTTTGTCATTATTTTGATGACCGTCTTCACAAATATAAATATATATTGCTGTAAAACTACAACTGCCTTCTGATTGATATTGAAAATGTATTTAGACAAAGTTTTACTAAAAGTTTGACACAAATTCCGTAAACGTATTTCCTATTACTACACAAAATTTGTAGTAAGGAACTAGGTTCAATTTATATTTTGTCTCATTATCACTTTCTTAACGTTTTGTGTTATTATGATGCTACCTTGGTGTCCATGAAGTTCTAGCAGCCGTAATTGAAGCTACAAAGAGCCTATTTTTACAAATCTGAACGCGAAACTTAGACCGGACAGCCTTAACTTCCCTGAGGCATATAACCTCAAACAGAGCAACAAAATTGCGTCATCAACTCTTCACCTACACAAAAGAATGACGATATCATAACGTTACGCGTTAAATTGGAAATTGAACATATTAGCACTAAATAAATACCATGTCATGAACACTTGTGCAGACTGCACAGTTATGAAATCATCTTTAGTCTCGGTAGTAACTAAAACGCCTGCCTGTAACCTTCGTTTCTCAAGATTATGACTGCATGTGACCTTAGTTTTATTAAACTAGGCTATTGTGCAGAAGTAAGTAAACATAAAAGTCTTCCGGTATGAACTACTCCATATAGGTTGATAAAATAGAGAAAATGACAGTAGTAGACATAAGTAAATAATCCATAAACCCAAACTTCTCTAACTGATGTGGACTTTTGTAACACGTTTCTTGTTTTCTTTTAGTGCAAATGAATCGGCTTCTTTTTTTAAGGGCGTAAGTCCGGAAAAGTAAATATGTGGAGAATTGAAAAAAAAACTATTTTAGAGGAAAACTATCTGAAAATATATAATTCCGGACATGTAGGCTGATAATCTAGGTTACAGTTGTTATTTTTTAAAGTAATTATATGCATTATGCGGATACTTAAGGTTTCATTGAGATTTAAAATATGAAAAAAGCCACCCTTTAAAAAATCAATTTTATAACAAATAAAATCAAATAAGATGTACAGTAGAGCAGTGATGTCAAAGCAAGCGAATTTTTCTGACCTTGACTTCGTGCGCGGGCAGCAAGCGCTAAGTATGGAAAGAGGAAGGGTTGTGTATATGAATAAGCAACCTGTTGGATTAAGAAAACAGTGGTGCACAAACTTCAAACGGAATGTGAAATTTTATGTCGTTATTTTTTATGGCCTCTTTCTGTTTACCACCGAACATCCTCATATTCATCTTCTTTCACTGTGGCTGTTCCTCGTCTTTGGAATTCCCTACCGAGTAATGTCAGGGACTGTCAGACATCAAACCAATTTAAGAATAGGCTAACGAAATATTTTTCTAACAATTCTTGTTAACAATAATAGCTGTTTCAGATTTCTCAATGTTTAATGGTTATATATATCACAGATAAATATCTAAATTATCTCATTATTATTATTATTATTATTATTATTATTGCTACTATTATTATTGTTATAACTATTTCTTACCAATGTTTATTATTGTCATACTAACATTACTTATCCATCTTTCATTATTTACTTTCATGTTGTTTTATGGTCTAGATATTAATGTAATAACTATGTAAGTAACTGTATTCGATTAGAATTAGAGTCTGGCTGGGCGGAAGAGAAGGCCTACTGGCCTTAGCTCTGCCAGATTAAATAAATAAATTATTATTATTATTATTATTATTATTATTATTATTATTATTATTATTATTATTATTATATTGTCTGTAAAACAAAAGTAGCCTACTAATACTGATTTCTTAATATTGCAGTTGTGTTTTAAATCTTAATAACATAATAGAGAGTTAAGAAGGAATATTCACTTAAATTCCATAGTAGTATAATATTATACTGTATTAAGTGGCTGAAACACATCATTCATAAAGAAAGTGATATTCCAAAGAAAGAGATTATGACATGATAAGTTGGAATTTATATTGATGGTATCTTTAGCCCTACACAAGTAATCAATAAACTAATCAAAACAATATTACAGTACAAAGCAAAGTTACCTAGATACTGTATCTGTTTTAAGTGTAACTAATATTACATAACAAAACTCTTATCGCATTATGCTTTTAAGGTGATATTTGTGAGCAACTTCCTATCATCAGAATATTAAATTATTTTCTCGAAATCTGCTGAAGCTATAGAGCTGACATTTTACAACACATGGGCACGTATCTTTTGCTTATGATGTAACAGTAGTTGCTTTGTTAATTCATTTCCTTACAAACAATTTCCATGCGAATATTTTCAAAATTTTCAATACACTATCTTCAGTAATACGTATATACGGTATATTAGATTTACGAAAACATTCTGTAAGTCTACTAACTAAATAGACCTACGAGTATACCTGAAAATTTCACTTTTCTATACGAGAAGTTGAGAAAATATTTCATTTGAATAAAAAAATCAAACTTGTGAAAAATGAGCATTAAAATTAAAACTTACATTCTTATAATGCACTTATACTTCTCAGGCAAATCTAAAAATTAACATGGATACAGTTTTAATAAGTTCTCTTCTCTTTATCTATTGAATCAGTGCTGGCTATCCCTGAATATAGCTCCACCAAGCGGCATATACCATCTCTTTCGTCTGTCTCTTTCCTTTCCGCTGTAAAGCGCTCAGGCTCTCCTGGGCTCTAAAGCGCGCGCTTGCTTCTGTGGGCATCAATAGACATGCCTGCAGTAGAGTGTCTCGTTTAGGCACAGTGAAAACGTAAACAAAGTGCAGGTAACGTGTGGGGGGAGGACGAGCCGTACGATAAACACGAGGGATGCACAAGGTTTTAGTTACCGGTATAACATTTATGGCGGAGCATTAAATGAAATTATATTTTCGAAAAACACACAAAACAAAAGAACACAAATTGCATAACGTTATCATATACAAATTTTAACAAACAAGCAATTGTAACGTTGAAATAATTCAATATAACAAATACAATTTTGATAGTTATATGATGTTGCTTTCAAACAGCATTTTTTACGGTCATGAATTTCATTCTCTATATGACTAACACAATATCACCGTCTTCTCTGGCCGAATTAACAAAACTACAGTATATTGGTCTGAAGTGACCAGTGAGCTCTATACTGAACTGGAGGCACCACTCATTGCTTTAAAAGCGTGACGCGAATGCTGAGCGCCTGAGCGTATTGCTATCTCTTTCTAACAGAGTGTTGTCCTTGTTTCTCTTGCAGTGAATGCTATCGTACACAATAACGGTATTTTTATTGTTTACTGCGCATGTGCAACATGAGCCTCACGAAAGACTCATTGAAACACATTAGTTAAAAAGAGAGAGCAATACCCTCACCAACATGGCGTCTACAGTCACGCTTTCAGACAGGGAAGAGCATTGCGGTGGTGTCTCCAGTTTAGTATAGAGCTCACTGGAAGTGACAACACAATTTCCTAAACATAATTATCCCTTCTCAAAGTTCAATTTATTCAAGTGCTTGTTTGTTCAAATATGTATGTGATAACTTATGCAATTTGTGTTCTTTTGTATTGTGTGTTTTGGGGAAATATAATTTATTTCAATTAATGCTACGCCATAAATGTTGTAATTAAACCTTGTGCATCCCTCGTGTTTATCATACTCTCGTCCTCCCCCCACACGTTACCTGCACTTTGTTTACGTTTTCACTGTGCCTAAACGAGACGCTCTACTGTAGATGTTCTCAGATATTTTCGTGCTCTTCTTGAATTACTTTACTGAAAATCTACACAATCGAGATGCAGAATGTATAATAATTTATTATAAATAAAAAAAATTGGAAAACATCATGAATTATGAAGACAATTCAGTCTCTTCACTTGGAATGTACAGTTTTCCACTCATCGTACGTTGCATTATTGTCTGTAGGCCAGCTGAAAAGTTCTTCATAACATGCCGCATGCTCACTTGAGATGTACTGCTTCATTTTTTCCAAGTCTTGCACTTCTTTCTGTTTTATTGGTACTTTTCCCGCTGGGTAGACTGGTCTTGTTGGTGGACTATCAGATTCTCACAGAAGTGCCATGAAGAATGTGTGGCTTACTAATTTATTGATACTACTAGATACTTTGATTTATCCAACTCTATCATGTGTATACTCAAAGTGGAATAGGGTACACATTGCAAAATTGATTATCTCATTTCTTTGTTTGTTTTTTCTTTCCTCAGAATCATGTCTTCTTGTGATATTTCTTCTGTTTTCAGCTGTTGCCACTCAATCACCACTGCCAATTGAATTGTGCATGTCATTGTCTACTGCTCATATAAACCAAATTGTGATTTTAACTTACCTCTAACAATGTTATTCAAATACAGTTGTAGTAGATTGATTAAAAATATCTTAAACATAGCATTACATTTATTAACAGTAAATCTAATAACAATAAAAACAGATCATGTTTCAATGACAGTCTATCGTGCCAGCGGTTAAATTTGACAGTAATTACTAAAGCCCTGATTTCTAAGCACAATCAAACAGTAAAATAAGCAAGCAAATAAGCACGAAAAAGGTGAAAATACGCATCAAAATAAGCAAAAACGAATACACGGAAATATGATGATAAATTATTTGTTTCGTAAAATCTTATCTTATTGAAGGCTGTTGCAGTATACAAGGAAGGTCATCCTGAGATTTTCCTGTGTGAAACTCCTGCGTCTGTCAGGGAAGAATGATTTGTACAGTGAAAATGTTCTTCCGACGTCGCATGACGTCACAGGTGATGTGAAAAACGCCACAGTTCTTCGGTGAATTCCTCTTTAATACCTGTTTCTTCACCAGAAAGCTTTTTAGAAATTTGACACAGTGTTTTGTAACCGGAATGTTTCTGTAGTACTTGGCTGAGTTTGTCGAACGCAATTTTTGCAACCCCATGTGTTTCTGAAGATAATGTTACCGAAATTTCGTTTATCAGAGAAAGTGGATGTTCCAAGGAATTGTTTCGAGCTTCGAACTGTTTTAAAATTTCGGATATTTTGGAAGAACGGTTATGGATGTACTGAATCTTTTCTGGGATGCCGTTTTTAGCAAAACATTCGTGGGCTGTGGCAATGCTGACTGCATCTTCTGCATTTAGGGAATTCAAAACATTTTTCACTTCACTGAAATGTTCCGCGTAGTATACATAGCCTTTAACCTCGTACCCCATCGAGTTAGACTGGCTGAGGAGGTAAAGATAAATTTGGAAGGAATTCACGAAATTTTTAAATTCTAATCTGTGACTTTATAAATACTTTCTTCACGCTGAAAACAAGAAGATGCGCGTCTTTATACTGCCTAGTCGCAGAAGCTTGGCGGGGAATCCCAAGGTTCTCTCCTAATTAGAACTAAGCAGTATTTCACAACATCCTGGGTGATACTCTAGCATTCTTTTCTTACGCATTCGACTGAAGTTAATTTTTTATTAGCCAATAAGAGAAAGGGAATCGATGATAAATGACGGCTAGGAGTTAAATATGTACTTTTAAAATTATAGTTTTGTGTAAAATATGCTGTTTTAATTAAAAATCGTAAAATAAGTAAGCAAAAACGTTTTCCTGTGAAATTAGCATTTACAAGCACTAACAAACATAGTTAAAACTGCTTATCTAGGTGTCTTACGAAGTATAACCTATCTGCTTACCTTTAAAATAGTGGAAAAGAATATGGATTTTGCTTAGAAATCCGGGCTTTGTGTTAAAATCATCCTTAGCTATAATTAGTAATCATTTGTACCCAAGAAACCTTTGTTGTAAATGATTTCCTATGTTTTCGTATAATTTATCTTAACGGTTTTTTTTTTTTTTCAAATTTTCACACAATTGTTTTTAATGATTATTCTTTATGAATTGATTAGTAGGCCGATCTATCGAACCCTTATTTAGGGCGGCTTTTGATAATACAAATTTATTGTTATTTGGACTAGGAGACAAAAAAAACTCGTGATTCTACTGTACAGCGTTTTTCTTTTCAGTTTTGAAACAATAAGAACTATAATGACATTAATAATTATCACAATTAAAATTGAGCCGATGTCACCAAACTTATTTAATTGTTACTTAAATCCTTTTTTTTAAATTAACACTTAATAGAGCAGTGCATTTCACCAATACAAATTGAGCTTTGAGCTCTCATTAAATTTGAATTGGTCAATATTTGATAATTTAAATAATAACGAAGATCCTTTTGATCATGGTGAGTAGAATGAAGGACTTGGTATCTGAAGATGATGCCTTACCAAGCCGAGCGAGGATAATTTCCGAAAGAGAATATTGTCTTAATACCTACAATAGACGAAAAGAATACGGTTTAGGCTAACAAGGAAACATTCTGATGGGGACAGATAAAGTTAAATTTTTTCTTCCACTATGTTAATAATGTCAAAAGAATTTAGCCACTCGACCGCAATTACGAGGCCGCCAAGAGAGTGATTTTCCCTGGGGGCGTTTACAGAAAAAAACACAATTGCATGGAAAGATTTATTGAAACAGATACAACAATTGAAGACCTCCCTCGAATAATGGTGTGACCAATAAATCTATTATATATATATATATATATATATATATATATATATATATATATATATATATATATACACACACGTTTCAGGAGAAAAGAAAATAATTTCAGGGGCATATTTCGTTAAGCCTACATTTCTAGCAGAACCATTTGGTTAATCAAAGATACAAGTTCAACTATTGGATACAATAAATAATTGTTAGAACTTATAAATGAATGCTTCTAAATTACTTTTTCCACAGAAGTCATATATTTCATTAATTTAATGTTACACCCTTTTTCGAGGGAGGTCTTCAATTGTTGCGCTATTTGTCAATATATCCCCCATTGGAACTGAGACATTTGTCATACCATGGGATCAATTGTTGTATTCTTGTGATGTAGAAGTCAGCCGCCTGGAATTGGAACCAGCCTTTGACAGCCGTCTGCACCTCTCTGTCGATCCCATGAAAAGACAAATGTCTTAATTCCGGTGGAGAATTTGTTGAAAAATAGCTCAACAATTGCTTTGTCTGTTCCAATAAATTTGTTCAATGAAATCGTGTTTTCTTCCTGTTAACGGCCCCAGGAGAACTCATTTTTATGGCCCACGTAATTGCGGTAGAGTGGCTAAAATTTGTATAAGCTCTTAATTTGACATTATAAACATGTTGAGAAAAAAAAACTTTATCTGCCCTCATCAGAATGTTTGCTTGTAAGCAAAACATCAGCATTGGATATTTTGAATTTTATAGGTGACTTAAAATTTCCAACTGACAGGCAAATACTTCGTATTTAAATGATACTAGATACTGATGATACTGATACTAGAACTCGTTTGTCCAACGTCTCTAGATATAGGCCAGTATCTTAGCGATAACAATGTTTGTAAAAATTTTTGTCTTACGTGTATGATACGTAGACCTAAATTTGTGTTGGGTTCGTTAGCCGAGCGGTTTAAGGCCCACAAGATATGTCCGGCCAGCATATCGTGCCAGCAGATTCGCGTCTCGGCCACTGCAGTCAATTGCGTCTATGGTAAAAGATGGGGAGGGTCCATGTAAAACAATCGGTGTAATGGTACGCATGGAAACTGACGGGGTTTCAGTTGACTGCAGTTGAAATGATTTTGCTCCTTTTTTAAAGAAGAAAAAAAAACATTACAACAAAAATTATTGTTTTAATCAAATCCAATGTACTTAATGTTATATAAAATTAAAGAATATAAGTGTATTTTATATATAGCATGCAATTTATAACACATTACATCACGTCACGACCATAACACTAGCTGGCCACTATAATGGACGCACGGTTCTTAAAGGTTAAGAGATCTACTGAAGCCTGATACGTCTTTTAAGCTCTCCCAATTGACTACTCAGAACAGTTATTCCATTGCAAATCTGGCTTGCAGGTAGAAGTTCCTTGTGAAGCAGGCTTGAATAATTTCAAAGGAAAAATTGTTCCGGGGCCGGATATCGATCCCGGGACCCTTCGCTTAGCGCACGAATGCTCCACCGACTGAGCTACCCCAGGAACTATACACGACACAGTCACAATTCTTCCCTTTATATCCACACAAGATTTCTGGCGTCTTGTCAGCCCATTTGAGTTGTGTGGATATAAAGGGAAGAGTTATTCCATTATTTCAGGAGCACAGTTTTCTTCCTTATATTATGGATCTGTATCAATATTAACCCTTAAATTGGCAAAACTTAATTTCTCGCACTAGTTTATTAAACCGTGTCGGAAACATTTTCGTAAAATTGTACGCATTCACTAATACTTGTATATTTGGTATACTTTGTCCTTCAGGGCAACCCCTATTTTAGGGGAAGTTTGTTTACTATTACTACTATAAACAACTATCGCAATGTCCATATTTTATATTATGTCGTACAATATTATAGTATTGTGAAATTTTAATTTTCCTACCAATTTTTTTTCTATTGTACTATTAAAATTATAGCATATATTCTATTAACTTGGTGTATCCTACAAGATACTTTGCGAATTTAAGGGATAAGAGGAAAGCAAAAAATAAGGAAGATTTGAGAATGCTGGGTTTGCAGTGAAATACTGCCCTTGGCTATGAATATTATATTACTTTATAAAATTTTATTCTCTTACCTATGTATTTAAGCAAAGAAGAACTAAGATACAGTACATGCTTATGATGATGATCATGATCATGATGAAGAAGAAGAAAAAGAAGAAGAGAAGAATGATTTGCAAATAACATAGGCGATAGAACTCTTTTTTTTCAAGCGTCCCTAGATGTAGGCCAGTATCTTAGCGATAACGACGATGTTTGTAAACATTTTTTTTCTTATGAAGGCCTATATGTTACGCGTATAATTTTCTTTTCGAACGCTTCAGTAGTATGTATACTACTGATTGATATAGTCATTAGTGTGAAAAATAAATCTCGGAAACAGCTTTACTCCAGAGTTAAACACTGCTCAACCTCTTAGACCAACAACGATCAATTAGCACGGTATTTGAAAGACAAAATCCATATATTCTACTGATGTCACCGGAAAAACCAGCTGCTCTTTCTGAGCGGCCGAATGGAAACAGGTGTAAGTGTGAAGGTAGCAGCAATCAGCAAACCAAGTGTACTACACACAAAGCAAAGCAGCAAGGTTTTAAAACTCACTCAGTTCGGTCTTTGTTTCAGTTTCACAGAAGAAATAATCAAGAGTCTGTTTGCTTCATAATTAAAACTGACAGAAAAGACTTATCCTCAACAAAGTGTGAATGGTGGCCAGTGTCTGCAGATGTCACTCTTGTGTAATTGAATTGATTTATGGATACTTGAGTAAATCTTGAAATTGTTTGAGATTTCGTAGACCTCCGACTCTTTCTTGTTGAATCCTAAGCAAATAGCTCAGGGCTTTAAAATTACAACTTGGTAGTGAGGAATGTCATAGGCCAAGACGTATGGAATCACAGTTGCCAGGAACAGCTCAGGGTTTCTTTGTTATAAACTGTTGCGTATTATTTCAGTGTTTACACCTTCATTTTTTAAACATCTTGACACACCTAAAGGAAAGCATTTAATATGCACTCAAATGAAAAGATAAACTTTCGTTGTCTAGGTGGGACACAAAAAGCTTTCTTTATAATCTCAATTGTGGAATATTTGGCTTCATTTAACTTATACATTGTACGGGTTTAATGTAAGATTGTATGTAATTATTTTTCACAAATGTAAAAAAAAGCAACTACTCATAATCAGCTAAGACATTCGTATATCTATATCGCTAGATTAGAAATAATTACATTATGTTACCTACAAAAAAGGAAGAAATAAGTGATATTGAAAACAAACGAAAAGTATAGTCTATAATAGTGGAGAAAAGTTGGCTTAAGAATTCCTTCTCTCCAAATACTCTTGCACCAAATTCCATAATTGCTTTAAGATGAAAAATGAAATCTGTGATTTTAAAGCGTATGTAACACTGATTAACAAATATAACCAGAGAGAATATGGAAGTATTTTTGTAGTTTGTTTTATTATTTTAGTATAGGCCTACAGGGTGTAAGGAGTATAAGTGCCGTCCTTTTCACAGTCGTCGGGGACGATTTACAGGATCAAAAAATGTCCATACAACATAGGGTCAAAACTTGATAGTTTTTCCAGAAAAAATATTAATTTTCTTACTTTATTTGCGTTATACTGCTAAGTGGGACCATCACTTCATCCCTGAAGAAGATAGCAGAGCTAGCCTTCGAAAGCTTGGAATCTAATCTCCAACTCACCTGGCTGAGAACCCGAGAAGAGTTATTCTGAGTTAATATTAGTTTAAATAAATATTTGTGTGGTCTATTACGTTTTTGTGAAATTAAATAAAATGCATTCTTAAATTTGTTGATATTCTGGCGTGAGAGACGTGCCAACGTTCAGCAGGCAGAACTCTGCACAGACGTAAGTACGAGTCAGCTGAGTTCAAGCTTCCTGTTCATAGATCTACTGCCGAGCGGATGGCAATTCGGTCCAGGGTATTCGATAAACAACTTACAATGTCATTCACAGTTTAGGAATGTCATAATATGTTATTAATTTCTGGAGAAAGTCGTCGTAATTCAAGTGAGGCAAGAAGGATGTACCGTCAACGTTTTCCTCAAAGAAGATTACCTAATCGGCGAACATTTGTAGCAGTTTCTCAACGATTATTAGAAACTAGAAGTCTCTTACCGCGTTTCGACAATCACACAACCAGAAATTTCTTTAAAAATGATACTGCTTTACGGAAGCACGGTAGATTAAAATGTTGCATTAGAAAAAAAGTTCGTGTAATTTTGTGCAGAAAACCATTATTGTTTATTTTTTAGACGTACAATTAAAAACGGAGCAATATTGTTACATAAAATGTAAATTTACCATAATGTTCTATAAATGAGATTGTAAGTTTTTATTTACTACTCGTTTTGTGTAAACAACAGTATTGTCACGGTTGCTCCTGCTTTAGAACAGCATTTTTTTTGTACCGGTATGTCTGCACCCGTTTGACCTGTACTGTGTACTTCTAAACCCCCTCCAACCCGCTTGAGCTGTACTGTATACTTCTAAATCCTCACTCTCCGCTTGAGCTGTACTGTGTATTTCTAAACTTCCTCCTCCCCATCCAGCAACGTTGCAAAACGTCTATTATTGTTATCTTTAATAATTAGTTAAATATTGCAATTAGGAAAAAATTGTAAGGATATTTTTTCTTCCTTATGACATGAATAATCATCAGTTAAAATAATGACACTTAAACCAATAGATATTGTGCTACTCTAAGGAAGATGTCAAAAGCCATAAGACAGAAAGTCCCGATCTTTTGAGTTACATAATTATGTGACGCACCAGAAGTTGAAGTTAGTCCAAGAATTCAATTGAGAATCATTAAGGTGCGTATCCACGAAGGGAGACTGACTAATGATTAGGGAATGAAGTTTGGACACCTAGAGACGGCTTCAGATTTAACGAACATTGGCTATAGGATGACGTTAGTTGATGTACCTTTAGGTTCGTACACAAAATGAAAGATGTCGCGTGAAATCATTCGAAGTTAAATAGGTGCGGGTTTTTGTATTGTTTATTACATTCTAATAGGTTGTTTCGGCACAAAAGTAATTCAGTTGTGATCTAGTGAAGGTTCTGTGAAGATCTATTAAAATGCTGCCAATAAGATCTGTAACTTTGCCTATGCTTATTCGGAGATGACTATTTTTCGATCAAGGATGATATATTATGTTGTAAAGTTTGTAAGTTAATAAGCGTCGTGATTCAGTGGCCATAAAATTGAACATCGAACATCTGAATTGTTTAGTAATTGGATTTCGTGGCAGTCCATTTTTTATTACGACTTGTGTCTGGTGCTGATATGTGCGAATATTCCGTTTCATAAACTTGAGAATCCCCATTTTAAACACTTCATTGAAAAGTATTGCTACGTCTAGGAAATTGCCGACTCCAACAACCACGCGTACGCAGTACTTACTCTCGTGTTAAGAAATAACTTTAAATTCTATACGATCAGCTGTTGATAACAATAAAAGGGTTAAATTGAAACTGAAGGACATCTGACGTAATGTGCACCCCGTCCTATCTATTCCAATGTTTTTTTTTTTAGCTGGTTACTTAACGACGCTGCATCTACTACTAGGTCATTTAGCGTCCACCTTACGGTTGGAGAAAACTTGGGAAAAAACCCAACCAGGTAATCAGCCCAAGCGGGGATCGAACCCGCGCCCGAGCGCAACTTCAGACCGGCAGGCAAGCGCCTTAACCGACTGAGCCATGCCGGTGGCACTACAAAGTTGTGGGACTAAGAAAATGGTATTTAGTCATGTACAAAATCGCGTTAATAGGATATCAAAAATGTATGACAGGCAGAAATTCTAAGAGAAGTTAAAAAATCTTATCCTGTAAAAATAGGTAACCAGGGTGTGTGTCTAAAATATTTTTTAAATGGAAGGGACACTATATTCAAGCCACGATCGGAAGAGAAGAAGAGAGAAAAAGATAAAATATAGTATATCCTCTAGAAACGGCTGGTGGTACACACGCTGTAAACTACTAATCTAAAATTGTAACACACACTTCTTGGAAGGATATAACAACATTTTACTGTTCAAGGGAAGAATGTGTGAGAAACAGTTTATAATTTTAGTCTTCCAAGTAATCAGAATACTCTTTCGATGCGTAAAAACTGGATCTGAAGAGAAAACGTCCGCTGTATGTCAAATACAAGGTGATCACTCGGGAGGAGTCCGCGGCACGGCTTTCTTACTCCCGTGAAGCCCGCTATCGTCTTCCGAGCGCCGAGAGACCTATAATTACGGTAGTGAAACATTGAGAAATAGATGTGTGCTCTAGGTAACATAATATAAATTTTGTTTCAATCACCTTCTAATAATAATCTAACATGCCTGGTCTACACCAGCAAGTCGATTAAGATAAATTTCATTGGTTCAAGTGAACGACATTTTTTGTTTAAAGTATTGTCAATGTACGATTCCTACGTACTGACATGATATGCTCGAGAATTAAAGATTCGATTTGAGCAGTTCAATTATTGATATATAGTAGACAAATTTAGGGAAACTAGAACAAAATTTTTAAGTAATTATTTGAAGCTAAAGTGAAGCATAAATTAAAACCAGATGATCCAGTTTTAGGCGCAGGTTTTGAGAGTGAATTTTGATTCGTGTTCACGACGGAGAAATAAACCTATCCTTCACAGAAAAGGCGTTATTCACGTGCGTGAAAATGTGAATTCTCAAAATAACCAATATTGAAATACAAGAATTTTCTTTTCACGACCAAAATATTGGTACGGTATTTGTAGTGTCATTAGTGGCAAACGAATTATACAACCATTTATTTATTTGAGCAAGCAACAAAAGCAGATAATTATGTACATTACCCTGGTTTTGCAGTCTTTTTTTTTAAGTGAGTGACCAGAAGGCTAGATCATATATAGGTTAGGTTTTATATATATATATATATATATATATATATATATATATATATATATATATATAACAGATAGATCATCCCTAAGTTAAAACTGGTAGCACTTTGAAGAGAACAACCGCCAGGATCGCCACCCGTTCGCCGTAAACGAACACGAGATGGCAGTACAGTCGTTAATGTAATACAAATGGGAGTTATGACGTGACTTCTTATGTCTCTGAAGTTGTATAATAGCTAACCAAGTTCAACAAAAAATTTAAATTACGATTTATTCAAATTGTTAATTAAACGAAAATTGTGTGGAAACTGTTTGCACAGTATTAATGACTATTTTAAATTGGGAAAGACTTTTGTATTATCTTATTTATATTGACGTTGCTATGCATAATGTATTTATGTCTAAGCAATAAGGTAGCTCTATCTATCTATCTATCTATCTATCTATCTATCTATCTATCTATCTATCTATCTATCTATCTATCTATCTATCTATCTATCTATCTATCTATCTATCTATCTATCTATCTATCTATCTATCTATCTATCTATCTATCTATCTATCTATCTATCTATCTATCTATCTATCTATCTATCTATCTATCTATCTATCTATCTATCTATCTATCTATCTATCTATCTATCTATCTATCTATCTATCTATCTATCTATCTATCTATCTATCTATCTATCTATCTATCTATCTATCTATCTATCTATCTATCTATCTATCTATCTATCTATCTATCTATCTATCTATCTATCTATCTATCTATCTATCTATCTATCTATCTATCTATCTATCTATCTATCTATCTATCTATCTATCTATCTATCTATCTATCTATCTATCTATCTATCTATCTATCTATCTATCTATCTATCTATCTATCTATCTATTTATCCGTCTATCCGTCTACCTACCTATCTACCTATCTGTCTATCTGTCTGTCTGCCTGTCTGTCTGTCTGTCTGTCTCTCTGTCTATCAACTAGATGGCAGCATAGTAAACCTGACAAAAGTTGTTACCGTCAAAGCCTATAAGGCGGAGCAATCTAGGTATAGGGTAAATTGGCCAAATTCAGTGATACACCTAATTCCGTGATACGTTTTTTCACTGAATGTCACGGGGTTGGATATGTTGCTAGGAAGTTCGCCGTTGTCTCAAAAGTAGGAGAAAGATGTCCGGTGCTATGCTCGAAGGGCAAAGCTTTGACTGACATTCAATTTTTAAAGAGTGTCACGGGATTAGGAGTATCATGGAAATTGGCAACTTTACCCTATATGATCTAGGCTGGAAGGAAGGGTGATTTCGCCTCCTATCAACGGGATCTGCAACAGCGCATGTCGTCAAGTTGTGTTTACGGGAAGATCATAATGTGGTTTGAAGACGAGTGATTACAAATAATGTGTGGCCTCCACGATTCCCTTACTATTATTTCTGGGGCACACTGAAAGACGGAGTACACCAAACAAAACCCACACAACCTAGATGATATGAAAAACAATATCCGACTGGAAATAGCCCCCGTATCACGACGTGAACTGCAACGAGTGGAGGAGAATTCCATATGCCAGTGTCAAAAAGGTACATAAAAGGAAGGGAAGGATAGCAATTTGAAGCCTTCTTAGATAAATTAGGCGAGAAAAACCCTTTGTCGACGTGAATAACTGTGACGGACTGCTGCCAGCGCGCGTATTGAGAATAAAAATACAGTGCTGCTGACCAGGCCGGGCTGATCACCCGTGTGTCACTTTTCTTGATTTGTGTCCTTCGTGGTGAAGATTCCCCTTTTTTAAAATGACCATGTGAGTGTGATCGACACCTGCCATGGCTGCGTGGTCTTGACCAACAGCCTGTCACGCAGGTTGTCCAGGTTCGATTTCCTGTGACCTGATCTTTAGATTGTGATTGGAGGATAAGTAGTTAAACCGGGAACGAAGATAATTTGAAGTAGCAGTGTGGAGAACTCGAAACAGAAGAGACAGCGAATGAAGTGTTCTACGGTTATTGAGTCGCAGCCAGGATAAATATTTGAACGAGGGTGTAATATGGTCAAATACGATAGCATTGCTAATGAATCTGACACACATATTGTGCACACGCTGCAGCTTGTTCGAAAGTTCAGTTGTTAAATCTGTAAGTATTATGTCGCAGTAGTCAAACTGTGGTAGTACGAGGGTTTGCACTAAAGTCTGTTTCAATTTTGGTGAGAGAAAGTTTCTGAACGGTTTAAGATAATCCACGGTATAGCATACTCTCTTGGATATTTCCTTTATTTGGCATTCTCAATTTAAATTTTCGTCTAAGTAAATGCCGAGGTTTCTGATGACAGAATGGTACTAAAAGTGGCATTATTTGCTGTAATGATTAGGATATGTCTGTTGTTCATTGTGTTCAGTAGTCTCTTATGTCCAATTATTACAGCTTGGGACTTACTAGCATTTAATCGAAGTCCTAACTTATTCGCCCATGAAGAAAATTAATTCAAGTCATGATTAAGTTATAAATCTGGGTCTGGAAATTGACAATTGAAGCGTTGGGCCGAATAACGGTATATGTTACAATCTGCTAATTGTGTAGGAGGACCAAAAATGTTACATCGTAATTCTGCTCATAAATTTACTATTGCACGGGCAATATAGACCGTTATTCTATCAATATGTTTTGTACATTAAGCGAAGTATAGGCCTACGATTGTATATTATTGAAAGTCATATTAGGCCTACATATCATAGAAGTTTGCAATATTTTTAACTCCACAGAAATGCTACTGGGGAATACAGACAATAAACAGTTTTATACAATCAGAATATAATGTGATATACAAAATCAATAAAAAGGTTAAATTATGAACAAAATGATTATGACATGTATTTTCAAATGTTTTATATTAATATGAATTAACACCATGTAATTTATTAGAGTTACACTCAATGTCATATTATGAATAAACATACAATATTGATCAAATACTATTATTAGAAAATAACTACAGTATTGAGATGTAGGGACACCATTACATTAAAGACAGTTGCAACAATAACAAATTAATAAAGAAAATTAAATATTACAGTTGAGAAACTGTTTGGAATTTGAACCCCTGTCCCGAATATTCAGTCTCCATCCCAACAAGTGGCTTATCTGTTAGGTATAAATTTTATTAATAATTACAATTACAGTTTTTAAATGCTTTCTGTAAGAGGGTAATACATTTTAAACAGCTCCTTTTTGACATCAAGAGGAAGCTGTGAGCACAACTCCCTACAAGAATTTATACAAATCTGTTCCTGAAACGAAACACCTTGATAAAATTCTAAGATAAACTATAGTGGCAAAACACAACATAGACCGATTAACACTAGGTAAAGTGTAAATTAAAATACAACTAATAAAATACTGAAAAAATAACAGACAGGAACTTATACATTACTTGAGGGATCTTTCGCACTAACTTGCGACTTAGTCTTCCTTGTATACTCAAGACAGCGACTTTCGTGACACATCTTTCTACTTATTAATATTAATTTCTCTGGATCCTTTTTTTTTTTAGATTTATTTAGCCGGTCAACCGTAGAAATAGTTACTGTCTTGCAGTTGTACATTTTACGTAATAGATCAACCGAAACCTGATTCACAGAGTTCGAGTACCCAGTATTCGTAAAGAGAACAAATTTCCATGCAATAACTGCCGATACGATGTAAACAATGGGATACGCTAGAAGTGACTAGTGACATAGACCGTTGTTCCAACCAAGAAATTCATGGTTGTAACTCGTATAGAAGCGCCTTTGATACAAATATTGAAAAACAATTTTGTGACAGCTGTGTAATGCTATACAGAGCATTATTCCATTAAAAACTCTACTGTATTTTGAAAAATTGTAACATAGACCGTTATTCGGCCCAACGCTTCAATTATTGAGATATCAATCACGTATTTTATATTAGTAGGTTTCTAATTCCAGTTTAATTTCAAAATGATGCACCATGTTCAGTATTCTACAAGAGGTGTTCGAAATGCCCACCCTCTGCCATACTGCAGGCTTCTGCTCGTCATTTCATTCAGATACGAACACACTAAAAAAAAGTCTGTTGTTGTACGTATTGTTTGACAACCACGCATAATTTTTGCATGAAGTGTATCTTTATCCTACACAGCAGTTGAGTATACCAACGGCTTTAAATACCCCCACACAAACAAGTCCAATGGGTTTAGGTCAGGTGAGCGTGGAGGACAAGCAATTGGTCTACCTCTACCTACTCAGTGATCAGGATAACGTTCATCAAGGTATTCGCGGACATTAAGATTAAAATGTGCAGAGACACCATTGTACATGAAGTAGGCCTAAATCTCTTGCCGGACTGTTAGTGAAACCTTGTCCACAGTACAGTAAATGTGCTTACTTATTTAGGGTGCTATGCATAGACATTTCGCTAGCCCTCGCTACGAGCGTACTAAACT